>NW_021836046.1:0-2500 GCF_006345805.1 Octopus sinensis
CCATTCCGAAATACATAAAATAAAATATTAAATATAAAATATGAAGGGATAAGTATACTTTCTTGCATTATAGCAGTCTTCAAGGTCCCATGTTGTGATACTCCTGACACAAGATTTTCAAGCCAGCAAGGGCTGGTCTGATCGTTTCCAGAAGCGGTTTACAATAATGTGTGTTTCCTTGCATGGAGAGACAGCATCAACCGACAATGAAGCCGCCGAGAAGTACCTCCGGACCTTCAGGCAGATCATCGAGGACAAGGGATACAACCCGGAGCAGGTTTTTAATATGGACAAGGCTGGCTTGTTCTGGAAGAAGATGCGTTCCACAACGTACATCATGAAGGATCAAGCCAGAGCTGCCCCAAGATTTAAGGGACAGAAGGACAGAGTGACGTTAATTATGTGTGGCAATGCTACTGGATTCACTCTGATACCAGGATTTACCTACAAGTCCGCGAAGCCCAGGGCCTTCAAACATAGGAATAAAAACCGGCTGCCTGTCCACTGGATGCACAACCTCAAGGCCTGAATTACCAAAAGTCTAACTTTGAATTGGTTCCACCAATGCGTCATCTGGCAAAGGTACATGGTGGCGAAGGTTTTGACGATATCAAATCTTCATTCACATTTGTATATACATACAGCCTCAAATAGACCTACATATGTTTCTAATGGGTTTATATATACTAACCGTTGAAAAACCAATTTTGAATACCTAACTGTGAGCAAACTGGTAAAAGTTTTGGAGAAATCCCTTATTAATCACACACACACACACACACACACACACACACACACACATATATATATATATATGGTACGTATATATGTATATGTGTGTGTACATACATACATACATACATACATACATACATACATACATACATACATACATACATACATACATTATGGCTGCCCCCTCGTTATCGAGTATGGCCATTGCACGAAGCTTAACTGTTACTGGTGCTGTGACCGAATGTGACTTTTTAGCCCAGCTAAAGATCTTCAATACATACATACATACATACATACATATGTATACGCTATATAGAAGGGCCTCTGTAAGCTTGCTCATCTCCAAGACTCGCGTCTCCATTACAGAGAGTTGAAAACCAAGATTGCGTAATGCATTTAATAACAGACTTCTGACTAAATCACTGGTCGATACAGCGATCATTTTTCGATATTTTACGTTCCGTTATTGAATTTATAAAATGAAATCACTTGAATTTGCTTTTTCCACCTTTAACTTGACAACTTTGAACTCGATAACAATAAAATAGTGAGTTTAAAATGATTTAGTATGAAATCGATAGAGCATAATTGACATTTCAAATTGATTTATTACAAGAACAGATCTCAATGGCATTATATTTCAAAACAAGCAACGAATTTAAATATTCGGTTATAGCTAGTTAAGAAGCAAGTTTTAGAACCTAATGGTTTTCGGTTCGCGCCCACTGTGCAGCACCGTAGGAATGTGTCTTCTACAATACCTGTGGAACGACCAATGCCTTGTGTGTGAACTTGGTAGCGTAGAAGTCCATTTTGTAAATGTGTGTGTATGTGTGTGTTTGTGTGTATGTATGTGAGCGTACCTTTGTGTCTGCGTTTATTCCACTTGTTGAGAACAGGTGTTGTTAAGTTACAACCTCGTTACTTAGCGGTTCGCTAAAAGAGACGATATAATAAGTAGCAGATTTTGAAAAACAAGTACTTAGGTTAATTTCTCCGAATAAAATCTTCACGGCAGCGCCCCAGGACAGACCGAGTCTAAGGACTAGAAAGCCAACAGATCTGTGTACATCAGGTTACGAATTGCCACGAAATCTAGAAGATTGATTGATTAACAGATTGATTAATTAATCAAACTCTCGAGTATTTAATTGAATGATTAGTTAACCAATTGACAAATGAAAATAAAGGCTTTTGTCGGCCCAGGGCTATAGAATAAGACATTGGCTCAAGTTGACACGGAGTGGAACTGAACTCAAAACCACATAGCTACAAAGTAAGCATCTTAGCCACATAACTAGAAACGTTATCTGTATTGTGTGAGGCGCATTGGCTAAGTGGTTAGGGCAGCGGACTCGCGGTCGTTGGATCGCGGTTTCGATTCCCAAACCGGGCGTTGTGAGTGTTTATTGAGCGAAAACACCTAAAACTTCACGAGGCTCCGGCAGTGCTGTACTCTTTCACCACAACTTCCCCACACTCTTTCTTCCTGTTTCTGTTGGACCTGTATTTCAAAGGACCAGCCTTGTCACACTCTGTGTCACGCTGAATCTCTCCGAGAACTACGTTAAGGGTACACATGTCTCTGGAGAGCTCAGCCACTTGCACATTAATTTCACGAGCAGGCTGTTCCGTTTATCGGCTTCAACTAGAACCACCGTCGTCGTAACCGACGGAGTGCCACGTCGATCTGTATTGTTCTGGGTTTTGAAGTTTAATAAGGGAGTATTTTTAGAACTTAATTTAATCTCTTGATTCCTTTCCG
>NW_021836046.1:12500-33068 GCF_006345805.1 Octopus sinensis
TGTTTACATTAAGATCTATTGGCCTTGCCTTTCCCTTGGATAACATTAGTGGCGTAGTCAGGGGAGGTTAGTATGCATGGGAAACTTCTAGTCCTCTATAAACAACATTTCCCGGACTTGTGTCTCGGAGGGTGCAATCCTATGGTCATTCCCAATATATATATATAGAAAATTTAGAGACCTTGTTAGGATTATGTATATAATTATAAAATATTTCATAATAATAATAAATATATTTCTCCGTGTAAGCGTTGATATGTGGGTTCGATTCTGGCTAGGTTTAGCTCATCAATTTTCAGTCATTTTGTTTATATATAAAAATGGCTTTTTATCGGAGAATATATATATTATTATTATTGTGATATATTATTACAGAGTCAAGACTATTGAAAAGGTTGCAACGAAAATAATTGGAAAATAAAAATAAGAAATAAGTGGTAATTTTACAGGTGATTGTGTTAAATCATAACGCACAAAAAGAAAATCACTCTCCCCAGACACAACAGATTATTACAGTTATATATATATATATATATATATATATACATGTGTGTGTGTGTATATATGCTTGTGCGTGCGTCTGTGTGTGAATGTGTGTGTGCGTGTGTAGTCGTCCACTACAATATCAGGATGAACATCATTCAAAATAATCTTATTCTATATGTTAAAGACAATTACTGTCACCAATGCTTGTGCTGAAAGTGAAAGTAGATGAAGCAGCTTGCTCAAGTCACTCACCTACAGAACAAAGTAATCCAGAAACAAGCAAGTGCATAATTTCCGGTTTCGTAATGAGGCGGATGTCCTTTCTGGATTTCCTTTCCATAGACAGATGTTTAAACGACGACTAAAGGTCTTCTATTCCCCCAAGCAGTTAGATGGCCGTTCTCTCCACTGAATCCATCAGGTCTTTGACAAGTTTTAATTTTCATCCTCCAGGGTTATCCAACGGAAATCACACTCGTTAGCAAGTAGACTTGCCACTTCTCTTGCAAACAACCCAACAATGCGAAAGCTTGTACAATAGCACTAAGAATCACCTGTCATAAGATGCGTACAGACATACCTTCACAAACAAACACACACACACACACACACACACACACCACACACACATACACACACGCACGCACAGTCATTGACAGCGAGTCAAACGAAGATCTTTCGTATTATTCGTGATCACATCAGACGTATCCCAATAAATTCTTTTATGCCTATTAACGATAAATGATAAACGTCGCCCTTTTCGGGCCTAGCCAGGCTCATGAGCCCGGTTTCCCGGTTTCTGTGACGTATGTGTACCCCCACCCCGAGCTGGACGGGACGCCAGTCCATCGCAGCGTTTCTCAAGAAACAGGAAGAGAGAGTGAGAGAAAGTTGTGGCGAAAGAGTACAACAGAGATCGCCACCACCCCTCCCGGAGTCTCGTGGAGCTTTTAGGTGTTTTCTCTCAATAAATACACACAACGCCCGGTCTGGGAATCGAAACCGCGATTCTCCAACCGCGAGTCCGCTGCCCTAACCACTGGGCCAGTGCCTCCTTTATGCTTATTACCAGACTGCAAGAACGTGATGTAATGAAAATGAAGATGATGTAAAAGTTGGAATAACGAGAAAACTGCATCATTAAGCTTAAATATAAAAGAAAATGTTAATCAAAGTACAAAATAGATGTAATGATAAAGATAAAAGTGGAATAAGGTGATGCGTGGATAGGAAGGTATTGAGAAATATAGACAAGCATTTCAGGCCAACAGGCAGATAGACTGGCTGTCCTACAGACGAGCAGATACATAGATAGATAGATAGATAGATAGATAGATAGATAGATAGATAGATAGACAGACAGACAGACAGATAGATAGATAGATAGATAGATAGATAGATAGATAGATAGATAGATAGATAGATAGATAGATTAGTAAAAATAGAGAAAAAGAAGAACGCCAAGATAAAAGCTGCATTCAATAAATAAAAAGATAGAACGATAGACAGACGGGGATTATAAACTAACACACACACACATTCACAGAGACACACACATATATATATACACATATAATATATATATATATATATATATCTATATATATATATAGGGAAACTTTGTCACTAACTACGCCTAGCTGTTTCTTCTAATATATATATATATATATATATATATATAATATATACAATATGTCAGGCATATATGTGGTGTCTATATATATATACCCGTATATATACTTGTATAGATATATGCATGCATACGTATATGTATATAACACACGCATATGCATACACACACACACACACATGTTTTGATTGATGCCGAAGCTTCTGTGCTGCATTCAAAGACTTCAGCCTTTGAAAGCATTGCACCATCCTTTCTGTACCGAATCGAGAAGTTCATTTGGTAATTATTTTATCGATCACTGAACGATGAAAAGCAAAGTTTCCCTGGGTTGTATTTGGACAGAGTGTACAAAGGATCTTAAGTAAATACCCTAAGGTCTTGTTTGCGACGCTCTACTGATTTTTTTTATACACACGGCGACGAAAACACGTTTGCATACATAAAATATACACACTCACACACATGCTTGTGTATACTAACAATAACACCAACACATACATACACACACACAATTGCCTTTTGCAAACATATATAAACAGCCGTTTACTCTTTACTTTCTTTTACTTGTTTCAGTCATTTGGACTGCGGCCATGCTGGAGCACCGCCTTTAGTCGAGCAAAGCGACTCTAGGACTTATTCTTTGTAAGCCTAGTATTTATTCTATCGGTCTCTTTTGCCGAACCGCTAATGTTACGGGGACGTAAACACAGCAGTATCGTTTGTCAAACGATGTTGGGGAGACAAACACAGACACACAAACACACACTCACACACACACACACACACACACACACATACATATATATATATATATATATATATATATATATATATTATACATATACATATATACGACGGGCTTCTTCAGTTTCCGTCTACCAAATCCATTCACAAGGCTTTCGTCAGCCCGAGGCCATAGCAGAAACACTTGAAGACTGAACTCGGAACCATGTGCTACTACCACACAGCCATGTTATATATATATATATATAATATATATATAACATAGGACTAAAGTAAAGCCATTTGAATATGGCTAGGGACAGGGCAGGGTGGTGGGGGTGTTACTGTTGCATTTAGCCCCAGGCGAACATCGACGTCGCCAGATAGGCTTGACACCATCACGGTGTCCTTAACCTGCAAAGGGAGATAATTCCCCGATGAAGCGGAAACCACACACGGACCATGGTTTCAAGGTGTATTGCCTATCATCAACGTGTGGTAGGCCCCCGCTTCCTCGACGAAATCTCACTCTGCAGGATATTCATATATAATTTTCAAGCAAAATACATTTGCTGATTTCGAAATCTGTTCGACAGCAATAATATTACTGGCTAAAAATGCAACAGTACACCCCACCACCCTGCCCTGTTCCTAGCCATATCAAATGGCTTTAGTCCCTTATGTTATGGAGCAGTACTGTCTATATCTCATTTAGAGAATTATTATTGCTGTCGAACAGATTTTCGAAATCAGCAAATGTATTTTGCTTGAAAATCTCTAATATGAATATCCTGCAGATTGAGATTTCGTCGAGGAAGCGGGAGCCTACCACACGTTGATGATAGGCAATACACCTTGAAACCATGGTCCTGTGTGGTTTCCGCTTCATCGGGGAATTATCTCCCTTTGCAGGTTAAAGGACACCTTGATGGTGTCAAGCCTATCTGGCGACGTCGATGTTCGCCTGGGGCTAAATGCAACAGTAACACCACCCTGCCCTGTCCCTCGCCATATTCAAATGGCTTTAGTCCCTTATGTTATGGAGCAGTTACTGTCTATATCTCATTTAGAGAATTATTATTGCTATATATATATATATATATATATACATGCACACACACGTACGTACACACACTCATACATACATACATACATGCATACATACATACAAACATACATATTAATTAGTTTTGAAAATATCTTAATATGAAACCCGATGATTTTGTACTTTTCAAAGGGTTATTACACTTATAAATAACACACGCAATTGTTTTTGTTTATTTCGGTTTAATTGCTAACTAGATTAATCAATTAAGTATTGACAAGCTAATCAATACGTAATTAATTGATTAACATATTAGTTTTGCTAGAAAATCATGTAAACGTCAGCAAGTTCTTCGTTTTAATTGCAAACTAATTTTCCCAATATAAACTACACACATGTGTGTGTATATATATATATATATATATATATACATATATACATATATACATATATATATATATATATGTATAATAGGCGCAATGGCCCAGTGGTTAGGGTCGCGGACTCGCGGTTGTAGGATCGCGGTTTCAATTCCTAGACCGGGCGTTATGGGTGTTTATTGAACGAAAACGCCTAAAGCTCCAAGAGGCTCCGCCAGGGGCTGGTTGCGATCCCTGGTGTACTCTTTCGCCACAATTTTCTCTCACACTTTCTTCTGTTGGTCCGTTTGCTTAGCCAGCGGGGTGGCGTCATTTGAAGGCTAAAACAATGCGAAGCGCATTGTGACCAGCGATGTGTAGCAACATCTGATGGCCTGGTCGGACACGGTGATCACGGTGATATATATATATGAGAGAGAGAGAATGTGCGTGTATGTGTGTTTGAATAATTGGTCGACTAAAGACGGTGCTCCAGCATGTCTGCAGTCAAATGTTTGAAACAAGTAAAAGAATAAACGAATACAAGAATATATATTAACCGAAGTACACAGTATCATATATCGATTACGGACAATCTTACAAATCAGTTTCGAACTAGAGGTTCAACAGATTGTTAGGTTACACACACACACACACACACACAAACACATATAGTGAGATGAATAATCTTACCTGTATATTCGAATGTTCTTTTATATACAACTTTTGACTGTGGATGAATGATTTCTTCTAAAAGAAATTATATGTCGTTTGAAATCTCGAGTCGAAAGTCTTCAGAGGCAATCCAAAGCGTTTTCACATCTGTCTTGTGTATATTCCGTTACTCGTACTTAAATTCATATATCAGAGTGAAAAAGATGCCTTATTTAAGCAAATATAAACCTTATAGGGAAGTCTTTTGGGTGATTATATAACTTTTGATAAGCTGTGTACTTGGATTTTGAATGAAGAAGAAATCACAATAAGGATTTCACTTACCAGATATGTCAGTGTTTGAACAATATGGAGACTATGGCATCATTCGATAACTGGAAACCAGCTGAGTTATTACCATTATCTCAAAACGCTTTGTCATATCTATTTCCTTTTTAATTAGCTTTTTCCAAGGAGAGAAAAACGGTTTCTATGATTCGAGGCCTTTCAGTCCGATCTTTACCAATTTTCTGTATCATATTCCATATAAGATTCATTTCTCATCAAACCTTCAGTTACTCTACCCCCAGGTCTTCCTCATGCTGTCATAACACAAAGGAAACTCTTAAATAATTGAAGCAATTTCTCGGGACAGCAACACTTCATCATAACTATTCAGAGGCTTCCTCGCTTGACAAGATCAAGTGATTATCTCATTGATGTAAATTGTTACCATACAAATTGCAGTTTTGTTCGTCGTGTTTCCCCATCGTTTGCCGGAGAGAGAATATCAATGTTTACACTTTTACGCATGTTTGCTAATGTGGACGCGTGTATTCCTTTTTGTACGAGTATGCATGTATGTGAGTGAGTGGATGTGCGGGTGAACGTGTGTGTGTGTGTGTGCGGGTGAACGTGTGTGTGTGCGGTGAACGTGTGTGTGCGTGTGTGTGCGGGTGAACGTGTGTGTGTGTGTGTGTGTGTGTGCGGGTGAACGTGTGTGTGTGTGTGTGTACATATGCATCTAGATGTGTCTGTATACGAACATATCGATTAAAACCATACGAAACAAACAATTTCATCCGCAAATGTCAGTTGTAAAATTAACACACAAATATGGTGTAATGATTCTCAGAAGTGGGGGGGGGGGGAATCAGTAAAAGCCATGGGATCAAGATGGAAAGTGGTGGAACTATAAAGGAATTCGGAGAGGAAGGATATATGCACCAGGGTATCATTGAAAGAGATAAGATGAACTAACACAAGATGAAAAAAATGCGCCGGAAAGGGTGTTTGAGGAGAACTCGGTTTGTGCTCCAAAGCTAAATGGTCGCTATAAGATTAGACCAATTATCATGTGGGCGGTGGCTTTGATGAAATATGGGGCAGGAATAGTATCTTGGAAGAAGGATGAGTTGCAAGAGATAGACCGGAGAACACGTAAATTAATGACAAGGAACAAGGAACTACACCCCAAGAGTGATGTGTCATAGTTGTATGTAAAGAGGAAGGTCGGGCGGGGATTGCTGTGTTGTGAAGTTTGTTTAACCCTTTTGTTACTGCATTTATTTTGAGATGCTCTGAGTTTCTTTCAATTATTTTAAATATTACAAAGAATTTAGTAAAATAACTTAGTTATCATTAAGTTAGTGTTAGGAACATTAATTGTGACTAAGGTTTGGTGGAAGATTTTATTCAAAACTTATGAAAACAAGACATTTGTACTGAAAGCCAGAGCCGGTTTCAGCCGGGTTGGTATCAAAAGGGTTGGGAAGAGAAGAATAGCGTGGCTTGGTATGTCAAGGGGAGTAAAGAAGAAATGACTGAAGCAGGGAAAATGCAGGGAACCTTAAAAGTCTACGAAGCTGTAGATCCAAAGCAATTCAAGAAAGACCAGAGTTAGCAGATGAAGAAAATTTGGCAGGACAAGAAAATGCACAGTCAGTTCTTGAAGAATAAAGATGAAATTGATTGGAATAGAACCCGGCAATGGCTGAAAAAAGGAGACTTAAAAGGGCCCGTTGAGGCATTAGTGTGCAGCGCTCAATAACAAGCTCTCAGAACAAACTACTCAAAATATATCACATTGATAAAAGCACTGACTCGCCACTGTGTGGGATGTGCTCTGAGAAGGGAGAAGGTATAAGCTATATTGTTAGTGAGCGCTGTAAGCTCGCACTACGTGAATACAAAAGGAGACGCGAAAATGTGACCAGATATGTCCACTGGCTCTTGTACGGTAAAGCAAATCTCGAGAGAGCTGAACAATGGTATGAACACAAACCAGAGGTAGTAATGGAAAATGAACATTAGAAAATACTCTGGGATTTTAACATGACATGCGACTAAGTCATAGAGGTGAGACGACCAGATATCGTGCTGATCCATAAAGATGAAAAAGGAGTAATGATAATAGATGTTGCAACACCAGGCGATTCGAGGCTGAAATGTAAAGAAACAGAAAAGATTGAGAAATACCAACCACTGCGGGACAAGATAGGAAAGTTATGGGGCATATGGAAAGTAATGGTGATACCGGTGGTAAATTGAGCTTGGGTATTATGAACGAGCAGCTAGAAGAAAACCTCTCCTTCAACCAATTAATATCATGAAAAGAAAGAAATGGGCTGAGGAGATGTCAGAAAAATCCAGTTCATTTTGGGATAGAGTGATTTTCTCAGATGAATCCAGATATGCTTTATTTTCAGACAGTGGACGTGTTTGGGTCTAGAAGCTTCCCAATCAAGAATTTGATTTGAAACGACTCCAACTAACTGTGAAACATGTCGGTATCTCTGTAATGGTACGGGGAGCTGTCACCAGCAATGATCGTTCTGAGCTGATCGAATGTGTTGGAGCCATAAACTCTGAAAAATACATCGAAATACTTAAGCAAGGACTACTTCCGATGTATTCACACAATAACATAACGAAAAATGAGTTTTATTCATGGAAGATGGGGCTCCATGCCACAAAGCGAAAAGGAATCAACAATGGCTGACTGAAAATGGGATGAAAACGCTTCCTTGGCCCAGCCGATCTCCTGACATGAACCCAATTGAAATCTTTGGAGCATACTAGATAGAGCTATACGATAAACTCGACAGAAACCTAAATCTAAAGATGAATTGTTTCGATTGTTGCGTGAAAAGTGGGCAGAAATTCCACAAGAGACAATCACAAAGCTCATCAGTTCAATGCCAAAAAGAGACACTGAATAAAAAAACTGCAAAGGGAATGTCAACTAAATACTAAAGAATGTAGTCCTCCCTCTCGATTACATGTCAATTATTCGCTTTGCGTATTAAATAAAAGATTTTGAAAATGAAAGGTGTCTATTTACTTCCTGCATGTTTGTGTATAACATAAAACAATAATATGCATGAAAATATATAATATGTAATGGACAATTACGACGACGACGACGACGAAGCTGACAACTGCAACAAGATTATCAAGAACGACAACAAGGAAGAATTAAAACCTGGATTAGGAATTATCTAGGAATATGTTGTCGAAGCAAGAACTCATTTCCTAATGGAATAATCAAAAAACCAATTTCCTGCACTATAACGACTCAGCTAGTGAATACATAAATAAGATAAATAAAATAAATAAATAAATAAAATAAATAGATAAAATGAATAAATTATAAAATAATATAAATAAAACAAATAAATTATAAAATAAATAAATAAATAAAACGAATAAATTATAAAATAAATAAATAAAATGAATAAATTATAAAATAATATAAATAAAACAAATAAATTATAAAATAAATAAATAAATAAAACGAATAAATTATAAAATAAATAAATAAAATGAATAAATTATAAAATAGATAAATAAAATGAATAAATTATAAAATGAATAAATAAATGAAAAGAAACAAAATAGGCATAAAATTTGTTTTTTGATAGAAAAATTAAAAATTTAAGAATATTTTTTTTTTATTTTAAGAGAAAAATGAATAGAGATAAAAACGATCATAAAGATTTTTTTACAATTTTTAACCTAATTCCCATGTGTTACTTGTTTCTGGTCACATCCGATTGCAGGAAAACACAAGGAAAACTACAACAACAACAACAACAACTACTGCTGCTGCTGCTACTACTACTACTACTACTAATAATAATAATAATAATAATAATAATAGTAATAATGATAATGATGATGATGATGATGATGCTGATGATGATAATAATAATAATAATAATAATACTAATATAATAATAATAATAATGATGATAATAATAATACTAATAATAATAATATTAATAATAATGATAATGATGATGATGATGATGATGCTGATGATGATAATAATAATAATAATAATAATACTAATAATAATAATAATAATAATAATAATAATAATAATAATAATAATAATAATGATAATAATAATAATAATAATGATAATAATGATGATAATAATAATAATAATAATGATAATAATGATAATATTGCTCCTGCTAATGGTGCTGTTGCTGTAGCTTATGCTGTTGCTGCTGCTGCTGCTACTACTACTACTGCGAGAAAATCAAGAAGAAGAAGAAGAAGAAGAAGAAGAATGACTGATCTGAAATTTTGGGGCATGTGATGGTGATGATGATGGTGAAGGTTGTAGTGATCTTGGTCGTGGTGAGCATGGTGGTGGTGGTGTGGTTGCGGTGGTGCGTGCCGGGAGAAAAAAAATGGATAACATAATCATCATCATCATCATCATTGTCATAGAAGTGGAGATGTAGAGCGAAAGAAAATGGAAAGTAGCGGAAATTGAGGCGGAGAAGCTGCAACGAGATCACGTCTGTGGTTACGTGGTCTATTTTCCGTGGTCATGTTCTTTGGTCGTGGTGTAATACGCCGGCAGAGAGAGCGAGAGGGGGGAGAGAGAGGAAGAGAGAAACAGAACTGGAACGAAGGAAAAAAATGCAGGAGAGTGAACAAAAAAATGACAAAAATAATAACGAACAAAAGATGCTGCTGCTGCTGCTGATGATGATGATGATGATAATGATGGTCGTGGTTGTGGTAGTGGCGGCGATGGTGATGGTAGTGGACATTTTTCTTCTTCTCCTTCTTTATCTTCTTCTCCTTCTTCTTCTTCATCTTCTTCTTCTTATTATTATTATTATTATTATTATTATTATTATTATTACCAAGAAGAAGAAGAAGAAGAAGAAGAAGAAGAAGAAAAGAAGAAGAGGGAGAAAAGAAAAAGAAGAAGAAGAAGAAGAAGAAGAAGAAGAAGAAGATGATGATGACGATGAGTAGGATTAACAATATTATTAAGAACAGCAACTGTAATATATGGGTAACAAAAGCAATAACGATAACAAGAATAAAAACGAAATCTACAACACCATCAACAACAACAACAACAACAACAGCGATAACAATAACAATTAAAATAAGGAATACAAAAGTAAGATGTAAGGAGATGAAGAGAAGGAAAGAATGACAGGTAGAGGAGAGTAAGTTAGAGAGTCGCGGAATTTATATGTGAGAAATGGAGGAGAGAGGTTTACCAAGAAAAAAATATAGAAGGAAAAAGGAAAAATATAGAAGGAAAAATATAGAAGGAAAAAGGAAAAATATAGAAGGAAAAATATAGAAGGAAAAAGGAAAAATATAGAAGGAAAAATATAGAAGGAAAAATATAGAAGAAAAAGAAATATAGAAGGAAAAAGGAAAAATATAGAAGGAAAAAGGAAAAATATAGAAGGAAAAAGGAAAAATATAGAAGGAAAAAGGAAACGAAACACAATGGCGATAATAGAGACGAAAGAAAAGAAAGTAAAAATAAACAAACAAACAAAAAGAATATTGCAAAAAGAAGAGATATATAAAGAAAGAACGGAAGGTTAGGGAAAAGAAGAAAATTTCAGGACAAAACTAAGAAAAAATTGGAAAAGCATTTATGGCTAAAATAAATATTTGATATTTGGATATTTCTCAGTTATATTGACATATATGCTATTCGCTGGTTGTATCAGAGGACTTGAGAGAATATTTTTATGTCTTATATTAAAAGTGAAACTGTCAGTCATTTTACATGCATCGATTTATTTGGGGTCTTGGTTGTCTTTGGGGGCTCTATGTACGCGCATATGACAGAAGGGATTTGTTGGTTTTTTTACTATTTGTAGGTTTTTTTTACTATTTCTATGATATTGAATTTTTTTATTGCGGAGATGTACTTGCATAGCAGGTGACCTGATCTGAGATCGTGTGCTGGAACGAAAACAATTGCAGCGTGGAAGGTGTTTATAAGCCATTTAAGAAAGACACGAAATCAGTTAGATTCACTTCAACATTTAAATTTAATGGTCATTCGGAATGCTCACAGCAGCCATATTCCTACCGCTCTATGTCACGCTGGTGAGACCCATATTGGAGTACGGGATTCAAGCCTCTTCTCCTTATCTCCTCCAAAGACATACATTATCTCGAAGAGTCCAGAAGCTGGCTACCTGCATGGTTCTTGGTCTCAAGCATTTGTCTTATGAAGAAAGGCTGAGGACGCTCGACCTTTATTCTCTTGAAAAACGCCGCCGCCGTGGTGATCTCATTCTCGCCCACAACATCATAAGCGGAAAGTGTAACCTCTCGAAAGAGCTGTTCTTCACTCCTGCTCCAGAGCGTCGGCTGCGGAGTCACTCCGAAAAGCTCTATCTGCGACGATTTCATCTCAATCGAAGGAGAGGGGCTTTGTCTGTCCGGGTTGCATGAACACCCTCCCTGTACATAACTCCATGTCCCCCTACATGGCCTTGCTTTTTGCTTTTTGAGCCAAAAAATTAACTTAACTTATTAAAATCCATTTCTAACAAGTACATTATAGGCACAAAAACTAAGAATTCATACAAAAAGGCTTTGTTCGGTCTAATCTATTTTTCTTTCTGTGTGTGATAGCGTATTTTAGGCACGACCTTTGTAGAAATTTGATGATTATATTTCAGCTATGCAGCAGCAACGTGAACAATGGAGAAAATTCGCTGCATTAATACCTATTCAGGGCCTATTTTATGTATTAGCTGATCAATTCAATCAATGGTCGATAATGGCGGATCAATTGAAAGAGCAACCATAACTAGCCTGTAGTAACAAGGTCAATACGAAGACAAACGAACGAAAAAAAATAGAAGAAAGAATGAAAGCTAATGGTTTTCATTGAAAATAGTAACCGGTCTTCCTTTAACTCATTTACGCAATATTACAGTATTCTTTTAAACATGGCATTACGTCAACATATGAATACTCACAGACACGCACAACCCTTCGTAATAAAAATGAAACCAAAATTGGAACAGAGAAACCAATAAGCACAACAATACAATCTATAAAGATCACGCAGTCATCATCTTCAACGTGATGTTGGCGTAGGGCAGGAGGTGCACTGGCTCTACATTATTTCATTTTGGACTCGGTTATATAAACTGAGTTCAAATACTACTGGGGTTGATTTTATCTATAATCGAAAAAAAATATATATTTAACAAATAATCAGGCATTGCATCGACTATATTTTCCATAATAACAGGCGGCGAGCTGGCAGACACGTTAGCGCGCCGGGCGAAATGCGTAGCAGTATTTCGTCTGCCGTTACATTCTGAGTTCAAATTCCGCCGAGGTCGACTTTGCCTTTCATCCTTTCGGGATCGATAAATTTCGTACCAGTTTCCCACTGGGGTCGATGTAATCGATTTAATCCATTTGCCTGTCCTTGTTTGTCCCCTCTGTGCTTAGCCCCTTGTGGGTAATAAAGAAACATATATCTTCCATAATAACATCAAAGGTACATTTCCTTGGTTGCTCTTTTACATGTTTCAGTCATTTGACTGTGGCCATGCTGGAGCACCGCCTTTAGTCGAACAAATTGACCCCAGGACATATTCTTTGTAAGCCTAGTAATTATTCTATCGGACCCTTTTTGCCGAACCGCTAAGTAACGGGGACGTAAGCACACCAGCATCAGTTGCCAAGCGAAGTTAGGGGACAAACACAGACACAAACATACACTACACACACACATAAATCGAGCTGGCAGACACGTTAGCGCGCCCGGCGAAATGCTTAGCGGTATTTCGTCTGCCGTTACGTTCTGAGTTCAAATTCCGCCGAGGTCGAGTTTGCTTTTCATCCTTTCGGGGTCGATAGATAAAGTACCAGTTTCGCACTGGGGTCGATGTAATCGACTTAATACCTTTGTCTGTCCTTGTTTGTCCCCTCTATGTTTAGCCCTTGTGGGCAATAAAGAAATATATATTATATATATGTATTTATATATATAATATATATATATATTGTATATATATATTTGTATATATATATATATATATATATATATATTATTTATTTATTTTATAGAAGGAGCTTCTACAGGACTAGAACTGTTTCATTCAAAAGAAATCATCAGGAATGAACAGTTCTAGTCCTGTAGAAGCTCCTGCTATAAATAAATTAATTTACTCTGCTATGTATTGAGTACCTTATTTACTGTGGTTAACCCCGACTCAACCCGGGACCTACATATATATAATATATATATATATATATATATATATATATATATATATATATATATATATATATATATATACGACTGCTTCTTTCAGTTTCGGTCAACCAAATCCACTCACAAGGCTTTGGTCGGCCCCAGGCTATAGTAGAAGACACTTGCCAAAGGTGTCATGCCGGGAATAATGCTTAGCGGCATTTCGTCCGTCTTTACATTCTGAGTTCAAATTCCGCCGAGGTCGAGTTTGCCTTTCATCCTTTTGGGGTCGAATAAATTAAATAAGTACCAGTTACGCACTGACGTCAATATAATCGACACACCCTCTTTTCCCCACCCCTAAAATTTCAGGCCTTGTACCCATAGTAGAAAAGATTATTATTCTTATTGTTGCTATTGTTGCTATTGTTTAAGGGTTCACACTTGCAGAATCGTTACCACGTCGGACAAAAAGTGCTTGGCAATATTTTGTCCGTCTACTGGTTCTGATTTCAAACGTCGCTAAGACCATCTTCGTCTTTCAACTTTTCAAGTGCAGTAAAATAAATACCTATTTCTTTACTACCCACAAGGGGCTAAACACAGAGGGGACAAGCAAGGACAAACAAACGGATTAAGTCGATTACATCGACCCCAGTGCGTAACTGGTACTTAATTTATCGACTCCAAAAGGATGAAAGGCAAAGTCGACCTCGGCGGAATTTGAACTCAGAACGTAGCGGCAGACGAAATACTGCTAAGCATTTCGCCCGGCGTGCTAACGTTTCTGCCGCAATAAAATAAATACCAGTTGTGTACTGGGGTCGATGTGATCGACTAGCTTCCCCTCCCCTAAAATTTTTACGTCCTGTACCTATAGTATAAAGGATTATTGTTGTTGTTATTGTTAGAGAATTCTTCGTTTTCGTCTGATTTCTTTGTTGTTTTTGGTGCTGCAATTGAGGATGTTATTATTTCTCATTCTCCTTCTTATTTTCTTCTATCTCTCCTCTTTTACCTTCTCCTCCTCCCCATCATCATCATCGTCATCATTCTCAGAAAACATTCCTGATATTTCCTGAATTTCGTCAAAATCAACTTACGGCAAACCTCATAGGCGTTTGTCCCCCTGCCAAACCAAATCTAACGTTAAACAAAACTACCCCCACAAAACATTGTTTTATTACTCAATACTATAGCTTCTTATGGCATCTTATAGCTTCACCAACTACCTGTAGACTATTCCTATCCGTTTGATCCTACACAATACTTCTGCTTGCTTTCTTTCGTTTCAAAATATTGGGTTATCCGGAAAGTTCGTACCGATTTTTAAAGGAAAGAAAAAGGTCAATAAATATTTGCCATTACATTTTTAATCAACCAGATACCTTCTTCCCAGAATTGAAAATACCCTCTTCCCAGAATTGAGGTGGTTTTATGACAAAGAATTCATGAAGGTATCTTTTTATGTCATCCAAGGAATTGAAATTTTTACCATTAAGTCTATTCTGCAGAGACCTCAATAAGTGGAAATCCGAAGGAGCAATATCTGGTGAATATGGAGGGTAGGGTAACACATCCCAGCCGAGCTGCAGCAATTTTTGTCTGGTTCCCAAAGCATCAAGTGTCGAAAATGAACTTTCTTATCTCCCATTTTAAAGGGTTACAGAATTAACACAGGTTATAGGAACATAGACCTTCTTCCATGAAAAGATAGCTTAGACTGAGCCCTAAATGGAGGTGTAGTCAAATCCTATTTTATGGACTCAACCATGTTCTAAAATAAATCGAAAGGTAAGCTACTATAAATCGGCACGAACTTTCCGGACAACCCAATAGTTATTTATATTTTATTTTCTCGAACTATGCTCCTGGCTATATGGCTGATGGGAAAGTAGATTTTAGCTATTAGATGAAAATTCAAAAATATCCATACAAGCATTAAAAAAAACCCTAACATTCCGTCGTTTACGACGATGTGTGTTCCAATCGATCCGATCAACGAAATAGTCCGCTCGTGAAATTAAAGTGCAACTGGCTGAGTACTCCACAGACATGCGTACCCTTAACGTAGTTTTCAAGGAGATTCAGCGTAACACTGAATGTGACAATGCTGATCCTTTGAATTAAAAGTACGATTCATTTTTACTATTAGAGTGGAATGGAATAACGTGAAATAAGGTATTCTGCTCAAGGATACAGTGCGCCGTCAGGAATCGAACCCACTACCTAACGAAGCGGATGATTCACTCAGTCTCCTCTGAAAATTTTCGAACAGATGACAAATAGACGAAGGAGAGAAATGAGAGCTGACTGCTCCTAATCACTAAGCCACGCCACTTCATCCCCATACAACATAGAAACAATATGGCGCAGTGGTTAAGAGCGCGAGTTACTAACCCAAAGATTCGGAGTTCGATTCCAGGTAGTGACTTATTATTATTATTATTAAAGTCAAACAACTGACAAGCAAATCTGTGGCATTGAGCAAAATATTTGCTGTAGCCCATTTTTATTATTATTATTATTACTATTATCACTATTATTATTATTATTACTATTATCATTATTATTATTATTATTATTATTATTATTATTATTATTATTATTATTATCATCATCATCATCATCATCATCATTATTATTATTATAACATCGAAAAATACCTCAGGAATGAGAACACAGGTCCGAAATTTCCCCAAGACACCTGATGAAGGCTGGAGGGTATATCAGCCGAAACGTTGTGTTGACAACAAACAAGATGAGGACAAATATCCGTCAAATGTAAATAGTGTAAATAATGTACATAATTCCCCATCTCTTAAATATAGAACTATAAAAAACAATACAGATTGGTATGGAATCTATTAGCATACTCTGTAATTAAAGATTCGAAATAACCGTGTAGATAAGTAAAGCGCTAGAGCAGTCATGGGCATCCTGTGGCCCACGAAGATTTCTGAATGGCTCACCTAAATTTGAAACGAAAAAAATTGCCATCGTCAGACAACTGTATAATTTTCAAAGTGCCTCAGAGTCGATCCACAGCAATCCAAATATTCAAGACCGTATTGATTTAATGTTCAATTTCTGATTCCAATGTTTATAATGACTTGTGATAGTTCAGCGACTGTCAACACACGTGATATTCGTGTAACGTTGTCAAGCAGGATTAATGGAATTTTCAAAGAATTAGTGTGCAAAATGCTGTGTTTTTTTTTTTTGGGAATTTTAATTTTTGATGTCTAAGCTAATGGCTTTATTCCCAAAAAAAGAATGATTTCCGAAGAAATGAGAACATTCCAGGAAAGCTGGACAAATGATTATTTATTTCATGACGTAAAAAACAAAACAATATGTTTAGTATGTCTCCACTTTATGCAGCGAGCTGGCAGAAACGTTAGCACGCCGGTCGAACTGCGTAGCCGTATTTCGTCTGCCGTTACGTTCTGAGTTCGAATTCCACCGAGGTTGACCTGGCCTTTCATCCTTTCGGGGTCGATAATTTAAGTACCAGTTACGCACTGGGGTCGATATAATCGACTTAATCCGTGTGTCTGTCTTTGTTTGTTCTCTCTGTGTTTAGCCCCTTGTGGGTAGTAAAGCAATAAGTAATTCGTCTGTCGTAACGTTCTGAGTTCAAATTCTGCCGAGGTCAACCTGGCCTTTCATCCTTTCGGGATCGATAAATTAAGTACCAGTTACGCACTGGGGTTGATGTAATCGACTTAATCCCTTTGTCTGTCCTTGCTTGTCTCCTCTATGTTTAGCCCCTTGTGGGCAATAAAGAAATATATTTTAATGCGTAGCCGTATGAAGGCAGCGAGCTGGCAGAAACGTTAGCACGCCGGGCGAAATGCGTAGCCGTATTTCGTCTTAGAAGAACTTGAATCAGAGTATGGTAACCTTGTTTACTACTGTGCAGCTCGTTGGCTAAGTAAGGGGAAGATGTTTCGACGATTTTATAGCCTGCGAGAAGAGGTGTGTACCTTCTTAGAAAAAAAGGGTAAATTTGTTCCGGAGCTGAAAAATGATAACTGGATTTGTGAACTTGCATTCCTCGTGGAGATAATAACACATTTAAATGATTTAAATTTAAAATTGCAAAAGCAAAATCAGTTAATCCATGAGATGTATTCCCATGTCAAAGCTTTTCAAGCAAAACTTCAAATTTAGGAGAATCAACTCAGGATTGGTGATGCTTTTCATTTCCCCATTCGCGGGTCAACATCTAGATATGATGATTTTGCTGCAGAGCTTAAATGACCTGAAAAAATTGAACTGAACACCAGATTTAATGACTTTAATCTTTTCAGAAATTTCTTTAACGCTGATGGGGAAAAAGTTCGGAAGGAATTGCAAATGGATCTAATTGAGTTTTCAGAGTGATGAATTCCTTCGGCAAAAATTTAAAGAGGAATCATTTAATGCATTTTTATATGGAACTCTACCCGAAGAAAACTGCTTGAAATTAGTGTGCTTTGCTAGAAGATATACCACCATGTTTGTTAGTACGTATAAATGCGAACAACTCTTTTCTAGAACGAAAATAATAAAGTCGAGAACCAGGTCAGGATTGACTGATATTCATCTGGAAGGCAACTTACGAGTCGCAACATCGCAAATTCTTGTAAACATTGAGAAACTCACAGAAAATGCACAATACCAGGTTTCTCATTAAAATTAGTAAATTATTCCTATTAACATCAATAACAAATGGCTGATAAATACGATTTTATTTGTCTGTATTTTGTTAAGCATGGTGTGTGGCGTAGTCGAACTATTTTCATCGTCTGTACTGCTCTATTTTATTCTTTTGTTATACTTCAGGTAAATTAATTTGTTTTTCAAATTCTTTCCTTTTTTCTATTTTTTAGTTTCTTTCCTTTATCATAGATAGATAACGCGTAATGTTAAATGCACATATCTTAATTCTTTTTAATTGTTTGTTTACATCTTTTAAGCATTTTCCCTAAGTACAATAGCTTGAAACGGTTCGACTGAACCACATACGTAACAATGACTAAGTACTATATTTCTTGAATTTTGCAACCTTTCGTTGAAAGTAAGGTTTTCGGTATTTAAAAATATTGGCGGATATTTACATGTTTTGTTCCAAAAACAAAACGTTCATAATAATTCTTTTCTCCGGAGAAATATTTTTGGCGCTAATTAACATATCAGAATAATAAAATCTACGATGAAATGTAAATAAAACCTTTCTGATGTTTTTACCTCAACTTTTCATTTGTAATTTATGTTTCTATCATAAACAACATGCACGAATTCTGGAAAAAATAGATCAGAACAACCTGAGTTACCACTCTTTTTTAATGTGGGCACGAATGTAAATTAGCGCTTGCGGCCCGCTTAATTATGAGACATATCTCATGCAAGAAAGGTTGCCCATGTCTGTGCTAGAGCTTAAAATGGCGTGATGCATTGTCATTCAAGTGCATACTAAACTGACGTTAGTTGAATACAAATTTTCTTAAAGAGAGATTCAAATTTTAAAAAGGAAATCATAGCATATACGAACAGTGGTAGATCTATTTTGTAGGCGGCGAGCTGGCATTAAGGCGGCGAGCTGGCAGAAACGTTAGCACGCCGGGCGAAATGCTTAGTCGGTATTTCGTCTGCGTTACGTTGTGAGTTCAAATTCCGCCGAGGTCGGCTTTGCCTTTCATCCTTTCGCGGTCGATAAATTAAGTACCAGTTACGCACTGGGGTCGATGTAATCGACTTAATACCTATGTCTGTCCTTGTTTGTCCCCTCTGTGTTTAGCCCCTTGTGGGTAATAAAGAAATAGAAATAGGTATTTCGTCTGCCGTTACGTTCTGAGTTCAAATTCCACCGAGGTCGACTTTGCCTTTCATCCTTTCGCGGTCGATAAATTAAGTACCAGTTACGCACTGGGGTCGATGTAATTGACTTAATCTGTTTGTCTGTCCTTGTTTGTCCTCTCTGTGTTTAGCCCCTTGTGGGTAATAAAGAAATAGGTAGATGTATTTTGAAATAGAAACAGAACCATCCCCACGCGACGTAATTAATCTTCTAGCGTGACGTCATCGCGATGGATACATAACACGCTGTCGCAGCACAGATTTTCAAGTAATTACAGAACCAACTGCTAATAACAAAACAACACTTCATTAGATATCAACCATATGGATAATTAACATACATTAATAATTGAGAAACGTTAATTAGTGAAAGAAAACAGTGTTGCTAATAATACAAGCTATATTGAAAGTGAGCGGCGAATGGTTATTCAGTTACGGGTAATATACGTGCGGGTTGGTAAAGTAGATAATCTCGGATATGGGGTTGGGGTTTTGAGGGTGCGCAGATGTATGAGGCAGGATTCAGTTACTCTGTTCTTGTGATATCTATGATGAAGAATATGATAGTAGTGTGTTGGCTGCAGTATAGAGACGTATTACTCACGAACGAGGATACTTTGGCAGCATACTCTATGCACTGTTTACTCTTTTACTCTTTTACTTGTTTCAGTCATTTGACTGTGGCCATGCTGGAGTACCGCCTTTAGCCGAGCAATTCGACCCCAGGACTTATTCTTTGTAAGCATAGTAGTTATTCTGTCGGTCTCTTTTGCCGAACCGCTACCTTACGGGGATGTAAACGTACCAGCATCGGTGGTCAAGCGATGTTGGGGAAAACAAACACAGACGCACAAACATATACACACACATACATACATACATATATATACATATATACGAAGGGCTACTTTCAGTTTCCGTCTACCAAATCCTCTCACAAGGCCTTAGTCGACATTTTTTCGGCCATCTCAGAAACGTCTGAACCACTCGTACACTTGTAGGCGACTCATACACTCCTCTCCATAAACTTTCTGCAAATTTGCGTCGGCCTCTGAGAAGATATCGCCATCAAAACTTTCATTGCGACAATCACACGCTACACATGTTCCTTCCGGGCACTGCTGTAAACAGCAGAAGAGCGCTACAACATTAAAACATATAATGTATATATATATATATATACAATTTGTATATGCCACAATTTGTATATGTCTTTGCATATGGGTATGTGTGTGTGATTGTATATATGTTAATGTTTTATATAAATATATACATTCATATCTATTTACCTATGTAACTAAGTATCTATCTATCTATCTAT
>NW_021836047.1:0-5000 GCF_006345805.1 Octopus sinensis
TCCAATGGATGACAGTGTAACTCTAAAAGGAATAATGAAACTCTTGAAGTACAAAGATCTGGAAATAGGGCCTGCTCAAATGAGAAGCTTGAAGACAGAAATCTATTATATAAAAACCGTTCTGTCTGTCTGCGTGTGTGTCTTCTAGGATCTCGGGCATCCTCCATCAGATTGCGCTCAGATTTGATATGTAGATACCGACGGTATCAGGGCATGTGTAAGTCTTCAAAAAATTACAAAAATCGATTCCAGGTGAGAATGCGATCGATAAAGCCGTGGGAACGTGCATGTTTCTTTCCTGTCAAGCTTACTTGTTTAAACCATATTTGTGTCCTCCCAGTCAACATTACTGGTACTTATCATTACTGGTACTTTAAACTCTTCGGTTGCATATTTGTGTCAATAAAATCGTATTTCTTTGGAAATGAAAAAAAGTCTATCTTTACTTCTTCTTTTGCTGGTGTCTCAAATTTAGATCAAATCAGTGTTTCTCAGAGGGGAGGCCTATGGATCGGTCGAACAAGTTGTTTTGAGAAAATTTGGTTTAAATGTTTGACAACTCAGCACTGTCCATTGGACGGGGAGTGTTTTGCTCATAATCACTATAGTAATAGGTGCATTCGGTATGGTTAACAGATATACAAACAAATGCATAACCAAAACACCCAAAACTTATGAATATATACAGCATACAGAAAATAGCACTGCTAGGCACCACACATATCCTATATTGAGCACTTTCCATGCAATAAAAATAGCAACCCAAAAGCAAACCACAGTACATAACCAATATACACAGAGTTGTGCACAGCAGTGCAGTGAAAGCATGTAATAATAAAAACCCTCTCTTCTAAATTTTGTGAGAGGGATATAGTAGATTACACTGACCCTAGTACACAACAGGTATTTATTTTATTGAGACTGAAAGAATGAAAGACTAAGTCTATCTCAGTAGAGTTTGAACTCAGAATGTGAAGATGGATGAAGTATTACTAAGCATTTTGTTTGATGTGGTAACAGTTCAACTATCTGGCCACCATAATAATAATAATAACAATAATAATAATTATAATAATAATTCTTTCTACTGGAAGCACAAAGCCTCAAATTTTGGGAAGGGATTAAATTGATTACATTAACCTCAGGGCATAACTGGTACTTATTTAATCGACCCTGAAAAGATGAAAGGCAAAGTCGACCTTGGCAGAATTTGTACTCAGAGTGTAATGGCAGATGAAATACCACTAAGCATTTAGCCCGGCATGCTAATGATTCTGCCAGCTTGCTGCCTTAATAATAATATAATAATAATAATAATAATAATATAATAATAATAATAATAATATATAATAATAATAATGATAATAATAACAATAATAATAATAATAATGCCCTGATGCAGTACCAGACAGTGACTCTCATGGCTTCTGATCTTAACTGATTGGAATTGTTATCATGTACATTGTTTTGTTTGGGTATAAAAGATGGGCTACAGCAAATATTCTGCTCAATAACACAGATGTGCTTGTCAGTTGTTTGACCATAACCAGTTGAGCATGTTCCTTAGTGGCTGACAATATGTGCATCTCTGATCATGAGCAGAAGTAGTTGGGGAGCATCATAGCCATGTGTTGAGAGGGATTTTTTGGGGGTTTGAATAATTCATCTCTGGAAACATCCTTAAACAACCCTTATTCAGGGACCTTTTGAGCAGGATGGGTTACTCGACCAGAAGAAAATTCTAACTGGGCCCGACCTGCAAGATCATGCGCTGTTTATCTTGATATGAGATCACTATGTCACGTACATATGGTTGTGATGCATGTGCCTGTTGTACCTTATCAGATAGGTTGTCATGATGGATATACTGGGCATCGTATATTTTACCCCAGTGTCACTTTGATGGCATGCACTGCTCTCTCACTCAATAATAATAATAATAGTAATCCTTACTACTAAAGGTACACAGCTTGAAATTTGGGGGTGGGGGAAGTCAGTTGCATCGACCCCAGAATGTAACTGGTATTTATTTCAGTGACCCCCAAAATGATGAAAGACAAAGTTGACCTTGGTGGAAATTGAACCCAGAACATAAAGACGGATGAAGTGCTGCTTAGCATTTTGCCCAGAATGCTAATGATTCTGCCAGCTCGATGCCTTAATTAATAATGATAATAATAATGATAATGGTGATAATAAACATTCCAAATTTTGGCACAAGTCTTTCTCAAATCACATCATACTATCTTAAATGAAAAAGACTATGTCTGAAAATGAATGTAGGCATTGAGATACACACACACACACACATGCACACACACACACAGACACACACACACACACATACACACACACATACACAACATCATCATCATTTAGGAAGGTGGTATCTGTGCTCTCCTCCCAGGAACACAACCAAACTGCATCTCATCTAGTTTAATTTTATTCCTAATCAATTGAGCTATAATCCTTTCAGTAACTTTCATGACCTTGTCCAGCAGTTTGATACCTCTGTAGTTCATTCTCTCTAAGTCCTTACCTTTACACTTGTAGTAGCTCTCTATAATACAACTACACCAGTCAAGGGAGATGACGTATTCCTGAATAACCCGATTAACTATGAGAGCGACTAAGATGTATCCCACAATGCCAGATATTTTAACCATCTCTGCAGTGACACTCAATGGTCCAGGGGCTTTTCCTGCCTTCATATCCTTAATTGCCTTATCTATTATACTGCTATCAACTCTGATGGCTGGTCCCTGAGTTGATTCAATGTTTGAAAGATTCTCCTTCTCCCCTTCATTTTCCACATTCAACAAACTTTCACCGTGGAACCTCCATGCATCTTTCTTTTCTGAGTCACTAAGTGCAAGCATATACCATTTATCTACCACATCTTTATTCTCTCTGATACACTGCCTTTGAAATCCTGAACACCTCATGGCTCTGATCCTCACGCAGCATAACATTGGCAAACCTCTCACTCTCTGCTACTCCTTTTGCTAAGTTTACTTCTAATATAGGATAAAATTTTTTCAAAAAAATTTATCGTATTCTCTGTTGATGAAGGGAAAAATCCATTGGATTAATCCCCAAATTGATCAATACAGAGATAATGCACTTTTAAAACAAAATTCTATAAGCTTGCTTTCCTCAATTCAGCACAATGTGTATTTTATAGTGATGTATATTGTATGTGATGATTAACAATTTAAAGTCTATTTCAGCATATGGCTTAGAACTTTTTTCTTTTGCTCTTATTTATAATTGTATATCTATCTATCTATCTATCTATCTATCTATCTATCTATCTATCTATCTATCTATCTATCTATCTATCTATCTATCTATCTATCTATCTATCTATCTATCTATCTATCTATATAATACATGTTTTAAAATTTTTTCTGATTTTTCTGTTTGCTAGGTTAGTGGTTTTAAATTGATGTAATAAATTAATATTCAATTTATCACCCTCACTATTTAAATATATTATATATATATATATATATATATATATATATATATATATATATATATATATATATATATATATATATTATATATCATACATATATCAAGATGAGATGGTCACTTCTAGAATGCATTTGATCTTAAGTTTGCCCACTCAGGACTGACCTAGGGTTAATAGGCAACAACAACAAGAACACCAACAGCAACATCACCACCAGCAACAATGACATCTATGGCCAAAGCCTTCTCTTGCCTGTTTCATCTTACTTCTCAGTACATCCACATGGGAATTAGATGATAAAACTCAAGCTTACAACATCCTTTATATAGAGACTGAAGTCAGAAGCAGTCTCTCATAATATTATTATAGGAAAAACTTGCTACTGACTACCTCCTGATGTCTAGATTTATAGCTATATTGAACTTCAAACATACTTCCACTAATTATTATGACATAGCGAAACATTTTGCTTGTGATTGATGTTGAATTGTGAATTATCGGCAATCATGGATAAAAGATAAATGCACAAAAGCTAATTATTTTTGATGGGCGAAAACCTGTGAGCTACACTTGTAATAAATAACATTTGCACATGATGACACGAAATTCTTCTGCTTTATATAGCAAATTCATATTGCGCGCATGCACACACACACACACAGACACACAGACAAACAGACAGACATACACACACACAGATGTACACACACATCTATATATATATACATATATATATATATATAGATATAGATATAGATTTATAGATATATAGATATACATATAGATAGATAGATAAACAGGTATGTGTAAATATATATATATATATATGCATATATATATATATATATGTATGCATGTATGTGTGTAAATATATATGTGTGTTGTGTATATATATATATATGTATTTATATATGTGTGTGCACATGGATATATATGGATATGCATATATATGTTATTATGTATGTATGTATGTAATATTTTTATGCGTGTATGCAAATCATATCAGTGTTATTGTATTTATTCCATTGAAAATATTTCCCTTTCAAATGTGATGTGAAATTATCTTTTGTGTGTGCCGCATGTGTGTCTAATATACACACACACACACTAATGTCTGATGTGTATGTGCATTTGTGGTGTGTGTGTGTATGTGTGTGTGTGTGTATGTGTATGTTTGTGTGAGTGTGTGTGTGTGTGTAATAATTTAGAGCTAGATTGGAAGAAGGGCTTCATTACATTATTTCCAGTGGTTTTTGGTGACAATGTTTGTGGACATTCTGACGTTGTAACCTTGAGTATGCCGGTTGCTTCGGAGGAAGACACAACACTGTCATTGCAATCAACACCCACCATCATTTTCATCTCATCAGCATCAACACCACCACCACCACCACCACCTCCATCATCATCACTGTTGTCTTGGCATCATCATCCTCATCACCATCGTCATCATCATCATTACCACTACTACCATCAGCAGTAGCACCACCACCATCATCATTGTTGTCGCTCTCTCCTCCCC
>NW_021836047.1:10000-26063 GCF_006345805.1 Octopus sinensis
TGCTTTCTTGTTTGGATTAACTATATATATATATATATATATATATATATATAGTGGAGGCACAATGACTCAGTGGTTAGGACAGTGGACTTGCAGTCGGAGGATCGTGATTTCGATTCCCAGACCGGGCGTTGTGTGTGCTTATTGAGCGAAAACACCTAAAAGATTCACGAGGCTCAGATAGGGGTAGGTGGCGACCCCTGTTGTACTCTTTCACTACAACTTTCTCTCACTCTCTCTTCCTGCTTCTTGAGTAACGCTGTAATGGACTGGCGTCCTGTTCAGCTGGGGGGAACACATACGCCATAGAAACCGAGAAACCGGGCCCATGAGCCTGGCTAGGCTTGAAAAGGCGATGTTACTTATATATATATATATATACATACTTCTATCTTGTTGAGCAGTACATCCTTGTTTATGGTATATAACTGGTTAGCAAGTTTACCATTGGTTCCATGTCTACTGTTACACCTGGCAATAAGCTCGACTCATTAGACTTACTAGCTGGAAGCATAGAACTGCCTTACTGAGGTTAATTAATATACAGCCTTGACCAGTTTGGTGATGAAAAACCCTTTTTTGAGGGGCAGGGAAAAGTTGCTTCCCCTTGTATGATTCCAGCTGTCACTGAAGTAGGAGAGCTGTGCCTGCATATGTTATCCCCTTTATCTAGTCTGCAAACAGAGAAGACTATGTTTCCAAAACGAATTTTTTATCATAAGGGCAATGGCTAAAAGTTTTACATTTTGACTTCAAACAGGAACCTGGATTGTGCAAAGTTTTTTTGATCATTGTCGTTTTAGCTAAGTTTTCATCATCTGCTCCCATTAAGATATTGTCCTGAGTGTTCTAGTAGCTTCCAGTAAATCTTCTATGTTGTTCTCTCCTTTTTTAATCACTATATATGACTGGTTAATGATGTAACGTTATGCTTCTTGAGGATCCTAAAATAGAACCTGGCTTTAAATGGGCCATCCATTGCTCCAATATATTTGTGTGTGCGTGTCTTTCATTGCTGCTGTTGCTGCCACTATAGCTGGACACTGTCTTCCTTGTAGACCATGGTCTCAGTGTTGCATTGACCATTTACTAAGCACTCACTACAAATCCTACAAGAGCATTCTGCCTCTGTGTGGGGTTTGGGGTTGTTCATGAATGTCTTTTCTTATATTAGGTGCACAATTGAACGAGGCCTTTAAGATATGTCTTGTGGACAATCTCTTATATGTCGATGTAATTAGAAGAGCTCTTATATGTCGATGTAATTAGAAGAATAGGAGAAAGGCAATTCCAAATAACATTAATTTTGATTCAGAGCATAACAACTACTCTAACCCATGCTCATGTGGAAAAATGGGTGTAAAATGACGATGGTAACAAGACTGAGGATATATAAGTAGATATAAAAAAAGTGTAGATAGTAACGATTGCTGTTGTTGTTGATGATGACGAAGACGATGATGATGATGATGATGAGGATGATGATGATGATGATGATGATGATGATGATGATGATGATGATGATGATGACGACGATTACAACATCAATGTTGGTGATCATCAACATTTAACGTCCGTTTTCTATGCTGGCATGGGTTAGATGGTTCGACAAGAAATGGCAAAGACAGAAGCTGCTCCAGGTTCCATAGCCTGTTTTAACATGGTTTCTATGGCTGGATCCGCTTCCAAGTGCCAACCACTTCACAAAGCGTACTGTGTGCATTTTACACGCCACCAACACCTGTATTTTTTACCTGAGACCAGCACCAACACCAATGCCTTTTTTCATGTGGAACCTTGGTTTTAGGATCTCAATTCTGTTTTGGAGGATGGGTCTTCTTGTGTACAGCAATGCACCACATATTTCGATGATTATGATGATGATGATGAAAATAATGATGAAAATGGCAATGAGGACAACAAGGATAAGAATGAGGTTGATTGAGGATAAGGATGTTGATGGCAAACACAATGGCTATGACAACAGTCATGATAATTATGATGATGACGACGACAATGACTACGATGATGATGATGATGGTGATGATGATGATGAGGATGACACTGATGACAAGAGCAACGATGAAGAGGAAGATGATGATGATGATGATGATAAGGAGGAGGAGGGGGAGGGGATAAAGATGAGGAGAAGGGGATGATGATGATGATGATGGCGACAATGAATACGATGAAGATGATGATGAGGAGGAGTATGGTGATGACACAGCGAAGACAACGACAATGATGACGATAATGATGATGATGAAGATGATGACGATGATGATGATGACGACGATGATGATGATGATGATGATGATGATGATGATGATGATGATGATGATGATGATGATGATGATGATGATGATGATGATGATGATGATGATGAGGATGAGGAGGATGGTGATGACACAGCGAAGACAACGACAATGATGACGATAATAATGATGAAGATGAAGATGATGATGATGATGATGATGATGATGATGATGATGATGATGATGATGATGATGATGATGATGATGATTATGATGATGATGATTATGATGATGAGCATTTAAAGTAACTTTTGCAGAAAAATAAAACATGAACAAAAAATATATATATAACTGACGAAAAAAAGAAGCAGAAAAAAAATTCTAGTTTTATTTTCCTTCTGTACTGCTGCAAGCACATGAAAAAGCCATATATTCTATGTGATAGCCATTAATATTAGTTACTTAATCCAAATCTAATTACCAGAAGATGTTTAAGTCAAGTCCACTGAAATTCACTGTAACTTGACTATACAACAACTAACACATAAATTGCAATAAAAAAAAAAACACACACACAAAAAACACTGAAAAAATTCACAAATAAATATTTCTCACTTTTTTTCATTTTCATTTTCTTCCATCGTCTTAAAACCTGTTAATTCTATACGTGTTGTCTGATAGAATTTGATTAATTTTAAAACTCATTAGTATTTAGTATCAGAATACAAGAACGCCATCATATATGCCGCTTCTTTTAATTTGAGTTTGATAATTTACATCTTTATATATATATATATGTATGTATGTGTGTATGTATGTATAATATATATATATATATATATATATATATATATATATATATATATGTATATATATATATATATATATATATATATATATATATATACATATATATATATGCACATGTGAGTGTGTATTGTATATATACATACGTCGTGGTCGAGTTATTTCCTAGGGCGGTGCCCCAGCATGGCCTCAGCCGGATGGCTGAAACAAGTAAAAGAGTAAAAGAGTATACATATATATACATATATATATATGATATACATACATACATACAAACATATATACACATATATTTATATATGTATGTATGTATCAGGCTGAGTAAAAAGTAAGCAACGTTTTGAAATATGAAGAATTTGTACCGGATTTTGGCAGATTTTTGAATTTTTTGAAACCTCTTTTTGCAATTGTCTGATAATACAGACATAGACTTGCCCAAATGCATCAATAAATTAACATTGATATTTTTTTCACCATTGTTACAATCATCTGAAATGGAACTGACAAAGAGCGATATTTGAGCAATTTTGCTATTCTACTTCAAAGGACGTAAAGCAGAGGAAACCGCTCATGATATCAACAAAACATTTGGTGAGGAAATGACCAGCGAGTGGTCAGCTTGAAAAGGGTATAAACGATGCTGCAGTGGAAACCTGAGCCTTGAAGATTGTGAGTGTAGTGGATGCTCATCTGTCATCGATGATCCTTCATGCAAGGTTGAAAGGGATTTTGATTTGATATGTCTCTGGTAACAGAACGGTTATTATGTTGGAAGAAAAACATCTTATTTTGTACAATATTATATAATAATTTTGCTATGATGATTCTAATTTATTCTTTAGTCTAATAAAACAGATCTGTGTCTTTACATCTTATTTCTTTCCGTATATATATATATATATATATATATATATATATCTGTGTTGAACAAACTACTGTTGAATGTTGTTATACACTGCTTGTCAAAACGCACTTCCTTGCACTGTTGTAGATTTCATAAAATGCCACTCTGCTGGCAAGGCATGAATTTCAACAATTTCCCTTGAATGGAACATGAGTTCCTTGCAGAATTGTTGTCAATCGATGGTGGGAGACAAACTGACACATACTCATATAAGACGAGCTTCTTTCTGTTTCCATCTAGAAAATCCACTCACAAGGATTTGATTGGCCTGAGGCTTTAGTAGAAGACACTTGCCCAAGGTATCACACAGCTGGAGTGAACCCAGAACCATGTGGTCAGGAAGCAAGCTTCTTACAACACAGCCACTCCTGCACCTATATATATGTATATATATTTATATATAGATCGGAACATTCAAGGAAGTAATTCCTCCACACCTCTCCTTCCTCGGAACATTCCAGGAAGTAATTTTTCCTCCTCCTCCTCCCGTTCCCCCTTCCACGGAACTTTCCAGGGAGTAAATTTTCATCCTCCTCCCCTTCTTTGGAATTCTCCAGGAAGTATTTCTTCCCCATTCTCCCCTCCATCGAAACTTTCCAGGAAGTAATTCTTCCACCCCCTTCCCTTCTTCCCTTCATCACAACATTCTAGGAACTAATTCTTCCCCCCTCCCCTTCCTCAGAACATTCCAGGTAATAATTCTTCCCCCATCTCCCCTACTTCCCCGCCCATGGAAATTCCAGTAAGTAAATCTTATCACTCCTCCCTTCTATGGAACTTTCCAGGAAATAATTCTTCCCCCTCCTCCACTTCCTCGGAACATTCCAGAAGTAAATCTTACCCTCCTACTCTTCCTCGGAAAATTCCATGATGTATTTCTTCCTCCTCCCACCTTCTTCGGAACTTTCCAGGAAGGGGAGAAGATGGAGAAATTACTTTCTGGAAAGTTGCGAGGAAGGAGAGAAGGGGGATGAATTATTTCCTGGAAACTTCCGAAGGAGTAGAATAATTACTTCCCAGAAAGTTCCGAGGAAGGGGAGATGGGGGATGAATGACTTCCTGGAAAGTTCTGAGGAAGGGGAGAAGGGGGAAAAATTACTTCCTTGAAAGTTTGGAGCATGGGGAGGAAGTGGAGGAGGGGATTAATTTTTCCCTTGAAAGTTCCGAGGAAGGAGGAGGGGGATAATTACTTCCAGGAATGATCCGAGGAAGCGGAGGAGGGCAAATAATTACTTCCTGGAAAGTTCTGAGGAAGAGTAGGAAGAGGAGGAGGGGTATGAATTAATTCTGGGAAAGTACCGAGGAAGGGTAGGAAGGGGAATAATTACTTCCTTGAAAATTCCGGGCAAGGGGAGGAGGGGATGAAATATTTCTTGGAAGTTCCAAGGAACGGGAGGAGAGACAATAATTACTTCCTGGAAAGTTCCGAGACAGGGGAGAAGGGGAATAATTACTTCCTAAAAAATTCCGAGGAAGGGGAGGAACGGTATTAATTATTACAAATAAGATGATATATTTTCAAATGCAGATTCTATGTATGTGTCTATAAGCCTGTGTTTGCCACCCAACCCCCACTATCCTCCTATCATTGGTTGATGACTGGTGTTGATGTGTTTTCATTCCCATAATTTAGTGGTTCGTAAAAGAGACTGATAAAATATGTGACAGGCTAAGAAACCTGAAATAAGTAATAAGGTTGGCTCGTTTGACTGAGATTCTTCGAAGCAATGCTCCAGCATGGCTACAACCTAATAACTAAAGCAAACAAATGCTAAAAGTTTGTGTTGTGATGCAATATGGACTACCATTCCTAAGTGGAATGCTTTAAAAATGCAAAAACATATATATATATATATTACACACACACACAGATATATATGTATATATATATATATATCCCTCTCTCTCTTTCGGAGAGGCACTGAGCAGCTATACTCACACATACACACACGGCAGCAACTTCCACCTACCGAATTCAATCACAAAGCTCCGGTCGGCTCGGGGCTATAGTGGAAGACACCTACCCAAAGTGCCACGCAGTAGGACTGAACCCGAAACCATGTAGCTAGGAAGCAAGCTCCCTAACCACACAGCCATGCTAGCAAGGAAAACAGATGTTAATGATACACATATACCCATATATACACACTCACACACACAAATGGTTTTCTCAGTGTGATATCCTCTTCCTTTATATAACATTGGAGTGGTCCATCTACTGGTAGCTGAGTAGTTACAACAACATGCAATTCCTGTATGATAGGAGAGGAGTTAAATGCTATCAAGTTATCAAATAAAGCAGCTGTAAGTACTAATTTCATAGTTTAACTTTTTCATAGACACTTTAGAGTTATCTGTGAAGCAGTTGTCTACTGTACAGCAAATACATGGCTTCCATAGGCAGTTCTGTTTACTTGTCTGTAAGATTGCCTTTGCGCATACATAATTGAAATTATTTTGATAAATTAAATTTATATGTTGAAGTGAATCGAATGGCTTTTGTGTGTTTCTTAAATGGCTTATAAACACCTTCCACACTGCAATTGTTTTTGTTCCAGCACACGATCTCAGATCAAGTCACTTGCTATGCGAGTACATCTCCATAGTATATATATATATATATATATATATATATATATATATATATATATATATATGTATATATCTACTATATATTTATGAATAGGGCAGTTGTGCAGGCAAAAGTGTTAGCAAATGTGATCGGATTAACCTGAAAATTTGCACACCTATGTTAAAAGTGCTGTGGAATTTGCACAGCAATTTTGAGTTTGCTCAGTCGAAAGGCATAGCCCCTAGGGTAAAATTCCTCATCTTTAAAATGTGGCCTGTGTAGACCCGAATGAAATCGGGTTATAATACTAGCAATTATATAATTGAACTAATGACTGTTTACAATGCCCAGTACTGTGGTAGATGTCTCAAGAAATCATCTTGTGTTGATGACAGATCTCTTCTTGTGCTGTAATGGTATTCACCCAGGAGCAGTTAAGCCAGCTCCCACTGCATTCACTGCATTATGAGTCAAAGCGGTCCATGCACACCTATCGGTGGCCAATTCTGCAATGTGTTGAAGCCTTTTCTGGTTCTAGCGATGGACACCAAAGACTTGAGAGCCAGAAACAGGCTACATATTTGCTTTGACTGTCATAAGCCACATCTCCAGCTGATCACTTCTTCACTTGCACCAACCCAGGGAAAGGATCTGGTGCAATCACCCTTCAGATGAGTTCATCGTGGGGGTACTACAACAGGTAACCAAACCACCATAGTCTCTTTCATAGAAGAGTTCCCTCAACAGGTGAGAGACTGCAGCAATGACAAATGCTAAAAGTACCAATACCATCGGATGATATTTCATCAGCAGTGGCTGATGGCATTGTTGTGTCATGTGATTTCTCCATATTTTGGATCCTCAGTAAGATAATCATAGCTAATTGTAGTGTTATTTGCAGACTTACTTTTGAGAAGTAGATGTTATCCATCACCAGATCAACAGAGCCACCTGGATCTTGGTTTGTCTTTTGTAGAGTTCACACAGTTGTAGGCATTTGAGGGCCAGGTCTCTGGTTCCAGCATAACTATCTCCCTTTACTACCATTAATCTCATGAACCGTGTAAAAATATAGGGGTGTAGAGGCTGGCCTTTTCATCTTGAAAGAATAAAATAAAATGAGAAATAACTCAGAAATTCTAATTGATAAAAAAAGAATGTGAAAGGTGAGATATGCATTGAAGAGGAAGTTTTGTCTTTGAGACATAAGATGACAACTTCAGATATATTTCAGTCTTATAAAGCTTCTTCAACAAAATATAGTTTGACACATTCTTAGCAGCCATTAAGATAACTGAGAGAATGTACTTTAAAGCAAAATTTAGATACTGATTAGGTAAATTAAAACAATGAATTTATCGCATAATTAGCTATTTTATTCTGAGGATAGCAGGAACTATCACTGGTTGACAGCTATGTGTTCAAAAGTCATTATATAAATAACAAAAAGGAATTGGATAACAGCTGCAACTGAAGCAATGCCAAAGACATTATTTTGCCTGACATCTTACTAGAAGTTTATTATGCTTTATTTATCCATTTTTTGATAATTTCTATTTGTTGTTGTTGTGGGGGACTTATGCTCTCCAGAGATAGGTGAACTTGGTAGATTTAGGACCCTTACTCAAATACATAATGTAACTCTTCTTAAAGATTGAAATCAGTTTCCATCAAAGATATGTATCCCTCAATTCTTCCAGGTACCTATCTATCTCACTTATGTATACTGGCTCTGTACATACCCATATACATGCACACACACACATAGACACACATGCATACACATGAACACACACTCACATAAATACACACACATATACAGACACACACACATAAACACACACGCACATAAAAGCACACACATAAACACACACGCACATAAAAGCACACACATAAACACACAAACATGCACACACACACACACACATAAACAGACACACACGTAAACACACAGACTTACATAAACACACACACACACACATAAACACACACACACACACATATATACACACACACATAGCCAGACACTCACATAAACCACATACACACCCAACCATACATGCAATCTCCTTTAACATTACTCTTAGTTAATTCCTTCTGTCATTCTTTTCTGACAGTTTCCTTTTGGAAATTGTAGATTATCAGAAACACCAGGAAAAGTGAATTTATTACTGTTCTGATTATTTTTGTTGTTGCTAGTGTTGTTGTGGTTGCTGTTGCTGTTGTTGTAATATTTTTGTCATTGTTGTTGATATTGTAGCTGTAATTACAATTACTAATATCATTATTACTGTTCTCGTTGTTCTTGCTGTTGTTGTTGCTGTTATAGTTGTTGCTGTTGCTTTTGTTGTCATCATCAATATTATTATTATTATCATCATCCTTATCGTTACTACAACTGTTATTGAAGCTGTTGTTTTTGTTGTCATTACTATCATTGTTATTACTACCATAATCATCGCCATCATCATCTTCATCCTCCTCCTCATCCTCATCATCGTCATCATTATCAGAACTACCATCATCGTCATCATTTTCATCATCATCATCAACGTCAACATCATCAACATCACCACCACCACCACCACCATCACCATCATCATTATCATGATGATGATCATCACCACTATTATGATCATCACCACCATCATCATCTCCATTGTCATTATCATCATCATCATCATCATCATCACCACCATCACCACCACCAGACTCACCAACACCACCACCACCACAACACCACTACCATCATCAGCATCATCAGTATCACCATCATCATCACCATTACCATTATTACTAGCACCATATTATCACCATCACCACCACCACCACTACCATCATCAGCATCACCACCATCACCATCATCATCACCATTACCATTATTACTACCTCATCATCACCACCACCACCACTACCATCATCAGCATCACCACCATCACCATCATCATCATCACCATTACCATTATTACTACTTCATCATCATCATCAACATCATCATCATCATCATTATTATAATTATTATTATTGTTATTGTTATCATTATTATTGACACCATAGTTGTTATTTGATATGCTCTTAATTTTCGTTTTTAAAACTTTTTTGTTTTTGTCAGCATTGTTGTCGTCTTCATCCCATTGTTTTCTTTCTTTCGTTCTTGCTCAACATTTTCAATTTGTCACACTACACCAAAAGTGTGCGAGATGATGTTTATGAAACCAGTAATCTTTTTAATGCATTTTGCAAGAATCAGGTGTACATTTATAAAGTGTCTTTCCTAGGGATGTGAACAGAGGGAAAAATAAATGGAACAGCTTTTCTCTTATTCACATTCTCCAAAGCTCATATTTTCTCCTCTTGATTTTCCTTTTATTAATATCGTTATTATTATTATTGTTATCATTGTTGTTGTTGATGTTGTTGTTTTTAATTTTGTTACATCCTTTCAAATTATTTTATACTGTTGGCACGTAAAAGCACCATCCGTTCATGGCCGTTGCCAGACTCGTCTGGCACTGTGCCGTGGCACGTAAAAGCACCCACTACACTCATGAGTGGTTTGGCGTTAGGAAGGGCATCCAGCCGTAGAAACATTGCCAGATCAAACTGGGCTGGTGCAGCCTTCTGGCTTCCCAGACCCCAGTTGAACCGTCCAACCCATGCTAGCATGGAAAGAGGACGCCTAAACATGATGATGATGATGATGTATGTATATGCATATATATTTATACACACACACACATATGCCTACATATATATATGCATATATTATGTTATATATACATATATATGCTATATAATATGTATTCATATGTATATATGTATAATATATACATATCATATATGCATATATTCATGCATGTAATATTTGCATATATATATATATATATATATATATAATATATATATATATATATTGGAAATGTGAGATCATTCTTGGCACAGTAAAGTATTTGAATATACATATAATATATAATATATAATATAGTATATATATATAGAGAGAGAGAGAGGGAGAGAGAAAGAGAGAGAGAGAGCGGTTATATACTGTCAACTTAACATGACAGTCCCATAGAGGGAATTACACCACCACTATTAGCCCTAGGAAGCTTCAACGCTTCCTGTCGGCCTTGATACATTTCCTGTGTCCTTATGTTTACAAAGGGGAGACAAGTACCCCCAACAGCTAGGCCTGCATCCAGACTGATGACAAGCAAAAGTCAGAAACATGTAAAAGACACCATTCGTTGCCAGCATTGCCTTACTGGCACCTGTGCCGGTGGTATGTGTAAAAGATTCGAGCGAGGTCGTTGCCAGTACTGCCTGACTGGCCCTGTGCCGATGGCACGTAAAAGCACCCACTATACTCTCGGAGTGGTTGGCGTTAGGAAGGGCATCCAGCTGTAGAAACTATGCCAGATCAAGATTGAAACCTGGTGCAGCCATCTGGTTCACCAGCCCTCAGTCAAATCGTCCAACCCATGCTAGCATGGAAAGCGGACGTTAAACGATGATGATGATATATATAGTGTGCGTGTGTCTGTGTGTCTGTGTGTCTGTGTGTGTGTATGCATGTATGTATGTATATATATACAGGCCATCTAAAGATGTAAATTTTCTGAACATATGCTTTTTTATTTTGTTTAATTTATATTTTCCTGATCGACTTTAGAAAGAGCAAAACATCCTGAATAGATATGCAACATACACACACATATATGTATATACAACCACACACAAATATATACATACATACATACACTTGTATATATACATGCTTACAGACATATATATATGTATATGTATACACAAACACATTTATATATATACATATATATATACAAACAAATATTTATATATGCAGAGAAAGAGAGAGAGTGATATATATATATATATATATATATGTACTAACACATACACACATACATGCATACACATGTACATATACATATATGATATAAAGACACCATATGTTTCATAAATGGAAGTAGATGCATAGATGCACATTGAGACTATATAGGTGCCAAACATATGTATCCCTGCACAACAAACACATAAATGCATACACATACATGGTTTCACAAACACTAGATAACTGCCCTACGATACATGCTGCAACACACAAGAAAAATGAATACATAAATAGTGATACAGAGAGATGCCATTAAATTATATAGCTGTTAAATATACATATGTGGAGGTGCAATGGCCCAGTGGTTAGGGCAGCGGATTCGCGGTCGTAGGATCGTGGTTTCGATACCCAGACTGGGCATTGTGTGCGTTTATTGAGTGAAAACACCTAAATCTCCAGGAGGCTCCAGCAGGGGGGTGGTGGCGGCGACCCCTGTTGTACTCTTTTGCCTCAACTTTTTCTCACTCTCTCTTCCTGTTTCTTGAGTAATGCTGCGATGGACTGGCATCCTGTCCAGCTGGGGGGAACACATACACCACAGAAACCAGGCCCATGAGCCTGGCTTGGCTTGAAAAGAGCAAAGGGCGAAAAAAAAAAGAAACAAAATATACATATAGCTGCACATCAAAATGTTTAAATATATATAGATAGATAAATAATTGCATTTTATTACTGCACAAACATATGTGTATCGATTTACAAAATGACACATAAATGCATATAAATATTTGGTTGGCAACTAAGTTCCTGTCCTTTTTTTAAATTTATATTTTTTAAAGGTTTAATAAAAAATAACAACTAATTAATTAATAATGTATTCACCCTTGTTGTTTACAACTTCTTCCCAACATTCAACAAGATATTCAATACCTTGTTAGAAATCACCCGATTTTGACTCGAAAAATTGATCCAACCAAGCTCTCAATTCTGCATCAGTATTGAACAAAACTCCGCTCATAGCATTTGAAAGAGATCAAAAGAGGTGGAAATCCATTGGTGCCAAATCAGGAGAGTACAGCGGGTGTGGCAGCACTTCCCTGCCATATGTTTGAATGGCTTTCTGGTTGGTGTTAGGAAGGGCATCAAGCTGTAGAAACTCTGCCAGATCAGACTGTCAAATTGTCCAACCTAAGCTAGCATGGAAAGTGGACGTTAAACGATGATGATGATGTATGTATGTGTATATGTTTGCGTGTCTGTGTTTGTCCCCCACACAAACCTCGCTCAACAACCGATGCTGGTGTGTTTGCATCCCCGTAATTTAGCGGTTTGGCCAAAAGAGACCAATAGAATCAGTACACATAAGGTGAGAGAAGGGATTATTTAAGTTTATGAGATGGTTAGTGGTAGAAAGTGAAAGTTGGAGAAATAGAGAGAGAGGAGGTTGAGAGAGGGGAGATTTAGGGTGAGAGGGAGAGAGAGAGAGAGAGGGAGAAGGTGAGATGGAGAGAGAGAGAAGTGGGGAAAGAGCAGAATAAAGATAGGAACAGGTGAAAACAAATTTATTAAAGGTGGGAAAGTGGTTATGGTCTTGCAGTGCAATGAAACAAGATAGAAAGGAATGAATGAATGAATGAATGAATGAATGAATGAATGAATGAATGAATGAATGAATGAATGAAAAAGAATAAAGAATGAAAAATAATACAAAACAAAACGAAAAGCATAATAAACAGTACAGAAAGAGACTCTGTGAATTCCAGTTTCTAGAAAATAATTTCAATATATACGTATGTGCATATGGTAGCCTTAATTCACAAATAAAGAAATCATGTAGCCACCAATACGGTGTTGAGCACTCATTTCATCATTCAACATTTACATATATATATATATACATACACACACACACACACTCATATATACATGCACATATATGTGTGTATATATATATATTATATATTCATTTATATACATATATATACATAATTACATACATATATATATACACATATACACACACATACACATATACATACACTTATATATATACATGCAAACACATACTCACTCATTTACGCACACATATCTGTATGTATGTATTATATTTTATATTTATATACATGAAACTTAGTCGTCATCAGAAAGACAATATATATATTATATATACATATATATATATATAATATATATATAATATATATATTATATATATATATATATATAATATATAATATATATATATAAAATTATATATATATACATACATATATATATATATATATATATAATATATATATACACATATATATACATATATAAATAAACTAGTATAACTACTTCACATAAAAACAAGCTCCAAATGCAGAGATTCCATTTTCTTTTCTTTTTATTTAGTTCACTGGAGAAACTCAATTACCATTTACCAAATTCTTTAAGAGTCTAAAAATCTCTTTTGAACACACACACATGCACACACAATACACACTCTTATATGTAAGCATGTATATACATATTTTATCAATATAAAAAAAATATAACCATTATTGGCCTTGTGATGGGAAAGCCAAATTTTATCTTCTTGCTGGAAATTACTCAGTAATGCCATTTCTTTTACTTTACCATGTTAGCATTCTTTATTGTTCATCTCAATTAATGGGAGAGAAGACAAGCTGTAGTAGCAGAAGTGTTAAGATGAGTTTCTTTCTCCTAATAGATTGGAAAAGAAAGAATTTCTCTTTTGGGAGAAAATATTACAATAAAATGCTTGAAAACTCAAGAACTTATAAATTGTCTCCTGTGAGAAGTATAGAAACTGCAAACAGACAGGGGAAATAAAGTAAGAACGTAAGTTAAAAATAACTTGCTGTAGAATAGTTAAAAATTGAACAAAGAAGAAGGAAAGAAATTTAAAAAAAAAAGGAAAAAAAAAACAAGCAAAATTCATAATTTCTCTACTGTATTTTCTGGCATACAAGTCGAAATTTTCTGACCAAAATTTAAAGCCAAAATAGGTAGTTCAGCTTATACACCAAAATGACAAATTCTATACAAAATGCAGCAGGGTTTGGGAAAATAGTGACGATATCTGAATATTTTCACTGCATATTTACACTTTATGTTGTGTCAGTTTTTATGCCAGAAAAAGTTAAGGTATACTGAAAGAAGCTTCAAACTTTAATAAAAAAAAACACATACAAGGCGATCTTTTATCTCTTATGCTTTACATTCATTAAACTGTGGCCCTGCTGGGGTACTACCTTGCAGAGATTTTGTCAAACTAATCGACCTCAGTACTAATTTTATTTTTAAGCTTGGTTACTTATTTTGTTGGTGTCTTTGCCAAACCACTAAGTTATGGGGATATAAACATATCAACACCAATCATCAAGCAGAAGTGAAAGAAAAGACACAGATACACACACACACAAGCACACCACACACACACACACACACACACACACAACGCATGTGCACATGCACACACACACATACAACAGGCTTTTTTTCAGCTTACATCTACCAAATTCACTCATAAGGCTTTCGTTGGTCAGAGGCTGTAGTGAAAGACACTTACCCATGGTGCCATGCAGTGAAGCTGAACCCAGAACCATGTGGTTGGGAAGCAAGCTTCTTCCCACACAACCATGAATAACCCCATCAGTAAATCATGGAGTACATTGGTAGAGGAATGATGTCAAATACTCAGAGTTTGTGTAGGAGAAAGACATCACCTTTCAGGTATTGATTGCATAAGAAGTATTGTACCATGTCATATTGCTGTTTAGCTCAACTCTAAGCCAAGCTCGATTGAGCAAACATATAGTAAAAAGTTTTAAAAGTTAAATTCAGATGAGATAACCAGGTCTTTTAAGGATACTTAATAAACTTTCCATTGAGAATTATGAATACACACATTCATGCACAAACGTGTATATCATCATCATCGTTTAACGTCCGTTCTCCATGCTAGCATTGGTTGGACGGTTCGACCGGGCATCTGGGAAGCCAGAAGGCTGCACCAGGTTCCAGTCTTATCTGGCAATGTTTCTACAGCTGGATGCCCTTCCTAACGCCAACCACTCTGTGAGTGTAGTGGGTGCTTTTTACGTGCCACCTGCACAGGTGCCAGGCGAGGCTGGCAACGGCCACGGTCGGATTGGTGCATTTTACGTGCCACCGGCATGGAAGCCAGTTGAGGCGGCACTGGCTTCGGCCACGATTCGGATGGTGCTTTTTACGTGCCACCTGCACGGAAGCCAGTCGAGGCGGCACTGGCATTGGCCACAATTCGAATAGTGCTTTTTACGTACCACCAGTCCAAAGGTCCTGGCATCTGCTGGGTGCCAGTCATAGGATTGGTTCAATTTCGATTCCGATTCCTATTTCGATTTCACTTGTGTATATATATATATATATACACAATATATATATATGTAAAAACTGTCACAAGCATCTCCATGATGCCAGAAAATACAATAGAAAAATTATGAATTTTGCTTGTTTTTTTTCCTGTTTTTTAAAATTTCTTTTGTTCTTCTGTTATATCTTTAATCTAGTTATGTTACAATTCTCTGAGGATTTGACAATAACTCTTGATTATGTAACTAATAATCACCTTACATTAATGAAATAAATGTAAGATATTGTAACTGAATATTTTGCAAACAACCTCT
>NW_021836048.1:0-2500 GCF_006345805.1 Octopus sinensis
CCCCCAAAATGATGAAAGGCAAAGTCAACCTCGGCGGAATTTGAACTCAGAACGTAGCGGCAGATGAAATATCGCTAGGTATTTCGCCCGGGGTGCTAACTTTTGTGCTTTGTAAAATTCAAGCTCTAACATCGCTTTAGTTGTTTCCTTAACTATTTAATCCTTTGTGCTTCGATGGGAAATCAGAACGTATCAAATGTTATTTCGTCAAAATAAGTAACGAAACAGGTTATACAAATAAATTGTCACGTTCGCCATGGGCGTTGATATATTTTTTTTTCTTAAGGTGGTTATTGTTTCAACTGATTAGAAATTATAATAAGCATTGAAGGTAAAAGGAAACCTTTTTGTTTTTATCCGCATTATAGCTTAGATCACGTGTATATTCCCAACATTTTGTTTATGTAAAATCTGTTTCTCCTCTCTCCCTCTTTCTCTCTCTGGATATATATTATTTACTGTCTCTATTTATATAGGAAATACACGTCTCCCCGCAAATATGCGCACATAGATATATATTATGTATGCACAATATATTATGCGTGCACAATATATTATGCGTGCACAATATATTATGCATGCATAATATATTTTGCATGCGTAATATACACAACTACAACGTGAGTCAATGGGTATATAAAGAACGAGAGACACCGAGGTCGGGATTCACGAATTGGAAAAGAACCCGCAACATTGAGTCACTGTGAAATTTCTGATACAAGAAAAGACAGTAAGGAAATCACCATGAAAGGAAGTGGTTCACTCGTAACTATATGCCTTCTCGTTTTGATCACAGGTTTTCACCAGATACAAGCCGGTATGTATAAATATATACACTTGTACACGTACACTCACACACATTCACTCATATGGAAGCCTTCTATAATATACTTTCTTTTCTGCTCTAGGCACGAAGCCCGAAATTTTCGGGGACGGGGTCAGTCGATTAGATCGACCCAATACGCAACTAGTACTTTTTTTTTTAATCTTAAGTCGTTTTCTTAGGTCCTTATTGTTTAATTGCTGAGAAAATATAATGAGCATAAAAAGTAAAAGAAAAAACGATTTAAAAATCTTTTTGCTTTTATCCGCATTATACCTTAGATCACGTGTTTATTTCCAACATTTTGTTTACGTAAAATCTGTATCTCTCTTTCTCTCTCTCTCTCTCCGCGCTCTCTCTGTATATATTACTGTTCTTCCTATGACAAATGTCCGGAAATCTTTCATCACACATCTGTGACCTCTTCAGCAGCGACACTTTCCGTCCCCGTGTATGCTCCTCCTCCATTTAATCCATCTGTTCTCCTATGGTGTATATCCTTATCTGCGCATGTCTATTCGGTTTGCCCGCTATAGTGTATTTTTCTCCATAATAACAATATAAAGGGCACGGATATTGTGTAGAGCTTAAACCTTGCCCATACACACGCGAGCACACATGTAGAACACACAGAGTGATGAACGAAACACACACGCATACAAGCATATTTACACATACACACACATCTAGATGCAAACGCATGTGCAGATAAGGATCCAGGTCATAGAAGGACAGACTGGACTATGTGGAACAGGAAGCTATACATGGATGGAAAGGATACTGAAGAGGTCACAGATGTGTAACGAAACAATTCAGGACCATGGATATAAGGGATAATAAGGACAGTAATAAGCGAATATGTGCAGGCGCAATGGCCCAGTGGTTAGGGCAGCGGACTCGCGGTCGGAGGATCAAGGTTTCGACTCCCAGACCGAGCGTTGTGTGTGTTTATTGAGCGAAAACACCTAAAAGCTCCACGGGGCTTCGGCATGGGGTGGTGGTGACTCCTGTTGAGTGAGAGAAAGTTGGGGCGAAAGAGTACAACAGGAGTCGCTACCACCCCCTGCCGAAGCCTCGTGGAGCTTTTAGGTGTTTTCGCACAATAAACTCAGACAACACCTGGTCTGGGAATCGAAACCGCGATCCTCCGGCTGCCAGTTCGCTGCCCTAACCATTTGCATGTCAATGTCTCCATTTTCTTCCTCCTAACCTGCGACGGCAAATGTCGTGTTTGTTAGAAACTTAATATGTATATAGTTTGAGTATTATCACATACGCACGGAGACGTATTGTGTGTATAGAGGGGTTGGATAAAATAATGGAAACACCTTAAAATTTCAAACAAATTTACGTTATTTTATTTTAAAATGCACCATTATTGTTTAATAATATTGAGATATGGGGACTGTGGTGGCAAGATAAGATGGTCAACTTCACTAGAATGTTTCTCGTGCCATTCAGTAACAACTTTAGCAGTGTGAATTGCTGCATTATCGTCCTAAAAGATTATGTTTCCCTCCAGAAACAGTTCCACAACCATACGATGAATTTGATCAGATAAAATGCTTAAATAGACTTGGCTATTAATTCTGCCAGGAAAGGAAACCATTAAGCCGGCGGATTTCCAATATATACCCTCAACACCACCTCATCACAGATCCTCCTCTATGTTTAACA
>NW_021836048.1:7500-15000 GCF_006345805.1 Octopus sinensis
AAGGATTTCCCTTGCTATGACTGCTACACTGCCATCCGCTGCCGATAGACCACAAAATAAGAAGACATGGCAGTCTTTGAAAATGGATGCTAGAGCATGTTTTCGGAGAACCTTGTTTCACTAATGGCAGCCATATCTAAGTCAATGACCAGAGATCATTGAGCAAGTGAACTTGCTTCCAAGCTGATCCCAGGCTATGCACATTCGCACAACCCCATTCTCAGCACAGACACGCTACTCGGAGAAAGAAAAAAGAAGAGGTTACTTTCCTTTAATTACGAGAAGCACAGAAAACTCGGGCCTCTTTACTGGCGAAAATTTCTTTAAAAGGCCCTTCCCATAGACTTTTATCAACTGTTTGTTTTACAATTCCCATACTACGTGGCAATTCTATTCTTATGGGCCTTATTGACCCACTTGTATCTCGAAGTGTTTCTATGATAAATATAATACATCGCCAAATCAGAATCTACATATAAAAGTGAACACACGATAACATTATGCATGCCTTGCAATTTATGTGTCACAAAGGCATGGAATATGAGTCATGCATAATGTATTTCACACAGAATACAACCTAGAAGCATAACGTACTCTATTCATAACACACTCCATATATTATACGCTCCATACATAACGAAGAGCCACACTACACAAATTTATTTAACATTTATGTTTTACTTTGATATTTTTTGAAAAAGATACGTGTCTTATTCTTTATCTTGTCTTTTGTTACAGGGCCACATGTGGGTGCGGTATTGACTTTTTTGTAGGTGATATACGTGTGACGGCATACTGCTCGATCCCAATATTTAGATATTATGGATATAATAAATAATCTTCTTGAATTTAGTTCATGAATCATATCTCATTATTATCTCTGTGTTTTGACTTTTTTTTCAAATCTTTCATTTATAATTTAACGTCTTTTGTTTCTAAATTTGGGGAAAATCTATATCGAAACAACCTAGACTGTTGTAATTGTTGAAAGTATACTGAAGTCGAGAAGATTCTAGAAATCGGTTCGCTTCTTCCCTTTGTAAGTGTAATAGCGTCGGATACGTTAGCAAAATCTATGGCGTTGCTACAGCTGGGACGGAATAAGTAAATGAGAAAATTATGCGAATAACATGAGAGATGGTAAGTATATAATACCAATACTGTGTAAATACGAATATAAGCAAAAGTATAAAAATAGGCTCACTGGAAAATGTGGTCCAACATTATTTATGGCCTAAAGATCGCTTAGAGTATGTAGTTCTAGATAGAATGTGTCCGAAGAAAGTATTGCTTAAGTTATTCGTCGATATACAAAGACTGAAAGACATTTTAGATAATGTAGCCTTAGACCTTCCATGTCTGAAAGGCATATTAATTATTAATAAGGATCTATATACAACTAGCAGTATCGCCCGGCGTTGCTCGGGTTTGTAAGGGAAATAACTATATAAGCATTTTTAGAGATGTAAAGTATAATAGCCATCTCAATATGGCTAACCACAAAGGGGGGTGTTACTGTAGCTTTTTACGTTCTGATATTTAATAATACATTTTTAGAGAGTTACTTCCCTTATATAAACCGAGCGAAAATACATTAAAAATGCAGAAAAATTATGGTAATTTTGTTTTTAAATCGTGGACTCATTGTAGACGCGCGCTAATACCCAGAAAGGCTTGATATGAATCACGACTATAAGATACCCGCTTTTGGTTAAACTGCACCGCAAAATGTGGGAGTAGTTAGGAATCTAAATCGTAGGAGACAGACAACACACATCCTCACTTTTATATATATAGATTTGAACCAATATTTTGGAAAATCTACGGGAAGGTAATTGCTGATTGTTATTATTCGAGACAGAATGTGTAATTTCACTTTTTTGGAGAGGACACATTTTTTGGGGTTACATTTTTTGGGAGGTTAAATGTTATAGTATCTATATTACGAATTTATAAATTCATGAATGGAAGTAGTGAAATAAAATATGAAGAGAGTTGGCTGTGCGCCCCTGAATTAAAATATTTACAAAATTGTTTATGCGTTCATATTCAAGCAGGGTTGAATATAGTCTCTTTATTTATTTGTTCTTGAATAGAGATTGCTTCCTTGCATTGGTAGATGGTGAAAATCGTGAAATTTGGTTAGAGATTCCTCGCACATTTCTCTATTTGTTCGCTCAATGGCATCTGTCATGCCTTTGGAAACGAATTTCATTCTTGACTGTTTTAATCAAAATATCAAAGAGTAGGAGTTGCTTTTTCCTGTACTCCCTGGTAAAAAAATAGGGATTTATAGAATATGATAGTGATAATTCATAACTTCGTGACACAAAAATTTTATAGTTACTCTCCGAAAGAGTGTGAGCCACAAAAAATTGTTCCCCTGCAAAAGAGTGCAATAACCTCCATTGTCCCGAATGATAACAATCACCAGTTACCTCCCCTATCTATCTATCTATCTATCTATCGACTGACGTGCTGTCACATCGGCTCCGAAGGTAATCATTTATTTTGACTATATATAGCCCATATTTTGTTTACATTTTTGTAAATAAGGTGTGTAAAGCACCCAACTTTCGTTTGAGTGCTTTTCCAAGGGAGGAATTAGCCCCTAGGGGCAGTTTCACCCCTAATTATATTGTATATTTTTCTTCTCGACAATAAAAATGTCGAGGAATTTTATTGTAGAACGCTGGTCGAATTCCTTTATGGACCAGCATTTTCCTAGCCTTGAAACGCTAGGAAAAAAAAAGAACTTATGCACGCACACACAATCGACAAAGACAAACCTGAGTGACGTGGAAGTGAACGCTACAACCACTTTCGGTAACAGCCCTGTCACCACCACCACCACCACCACCACCAACATAAATGATAAAAATGAAACTCACGAAAATACTATTAACAAAAACAACAACAAGAAGAACAACAACAACAAAAATGAAATAAATATTTTATCATCTAATAGTGAAGATATTAATATAACAGAATCAACAGTACCTGAAAAAACCACGTCCAAGAATATTTCGGATAAAACAACAACAAAAACACACAACGACAACAACTGCCAGAATATAACAGTAAATTTCGCTGACACCCTGCGTCAGAAAAAAGAAATAATAAAATTTATGAATGAAGAGTTAATAGAAACGAGGGCACTCTTTACAACCCAAGGCAGGATTTAGTGCTGCATACACCTCAACACATAAAGGAACAAATAGAAAATAAGACAATTATTATAAAAATTATAAAAAAAACAAAAAACAAAATGAACAGATTACAAAACAGACATAGAAAAGTGTTTAAAAAACATAATGAAAAAAAAGAATTTATAAACTGGGGTCCCCAATTTAATACAGTGGTGGTCCGCTTCCCTAACCAGGAAGTGGCAAAAATTCACTCTACGGAATCTTTGCATCATGATACCATATTACAAAGGCCAAAGACTGAGCAAAATTAGCATAAAAAATGTACCACCGGAGATACCTGACAAATGGATAACGGGAGCGATATGTTACCATTTAAAAACTATAAACATTTTAGAGATTGCCGTATACAAAAACGACAATTGGGGTTGTAAATCAATAGAAGTCAGCATCCAGATTGATGGGTCCTCTATCGAGAAACTTCCTAATAAGATTCTTTTAGAAAATGGGCAAAGCCTATATGTTGTGGCAGAAGGCAAAATGCCAAGATGCTACAACTGAGGCAGCCCAGAACATTTAATTGCAAAGTGCGTTCTGGGACAGAAAAAACAAGACAGAACAAATCAGAAAACAAATAAAAAACCTTTGTTGCCGACACAAACACCAACACACTCAATTATGGAACAATGCCAAGAAAAACAACAAACCAGCAAACAAACCCCAACAACATCACCAAGAAAAGAAACAGCACCAACACAATCACCGTTGATGTCGCAACCAATTCAACATACTGAAACAAGACCAAAAGATAGACCAACACCAGCACCAAGGACGGCAACTAAAAAAGCAGAAAACAGTGACAAGAAGACAAATTCTACCCCTAACACCACAACAACACAAACACCGCACAAAACATCAATAATTTCTACAAACATACATATTAATGCAAATACTTTGCCTTTACCCCCTTCTGATTCGTCGGACTCGTCGTCCAACGTTGAAAGTTCGATGGAATGGAAAAATAGTCACAAGGGGTAAAAGGAAAAGATCAAAAAAGCCCACCAAACAAGTAAGTAAAGCAGGGAAATATTTAACTCCGGACAGCATCCCTTTAGACAATCAAAAACTCAATGACCCCGCAAAACCACACACACAACTAACAGCAATAGACACAGACAATAAAATCTAACGGATTACATTGCATCCAACACGAACATCTGTGAAGATGACTTTAAGACAAATAATCATCCACGCACCACACCACCGAAACACATAAGAATTGTGCACATAACACAAACACAACACCATATCCTGAAAACCATATTTCCAAATGCGGTCGGGGGGTTTCAGAGATACCTATCAAAAAAACTATTCAAACACCTCCTCAAAGACACTACAAAGATGAAGAAAAAACTTAAACTTTCGAAATGAGTAAGTGACATTCCCTCTTGCCTCTTGTCTCTTCCAATGTAGTGTGTGAAACACAAATTTCTTAAACGTCAATTATGCTTAAATTAGGTTGTGTGAATGCGCGTGGCTTGGCGTCGGCTTGGAAACAAGGTCACCTTCTAAACGACATCAAGTCACTGAACGTGGATATAGTAGCTATCAGTGAAACCAGACTCAGTAAGCCACGGGCCCTCGCGTCCATGTTTGGCGATCAATTCGACATTTATTTTTCTCCCTGTCTGCCGAACATGGGTGGTGGAGGTACCGCAGTGCTTTTTCGAAAGTGTCTAAATGTAAAAGTAAGAACAATATTCCTAGACCCGGAGTGTAGGCTGGTTGTCTTGGACGTGGATGGCAGAAATGGGTGTGCATTCCGTCTGATGGCAGTTTATGCACCGTCCTTAACGGGTCGGGCGGATTTCTTCAGACGTCTAGAGGTTTTCCTGGGTACGTCTAGACCTTTACTGTTAGTAGGGGATTGGAACGCTACCTTGGACACTCATCTAGATTATGTGGGAATGGATAGGAATAGAAGGGGGTGTAAGTGCCTCAAAGACCTACTCAGACGTTTCCATTTGTCTGACAGGTTCCGACTTAACCATCCAAACGTGCCAACGTAGACTTGGACAAACCGCGTCGGATTGTCGAGATCTTATCTAGATAGAATTCTATGCAGGACAGCGGGTAGGGATAGTGTTGGATGTCCACAATTTAAAATAGTCAGCTACACAGATCACAAATTTGTGACGTGTACGCTCGACTTAGATAAGACACATAGACAGGGTCCCGGCTACTGGAAACTGAACACGTCGCTGTTAGCGCGGCAGATTTACAGGAACCGGATTAGCGAGTTAATTAAGAGGGCGCTGGCGGGAGCCATCGTTAACAACCGCTGGTGGTTCGACCTGAAAATGGCAATAAAATCGGAATCAATTAGGTTTAGCAAGGAATTAGCAATAGATCGAAACAGAGTAGAGGGAGACCTGGTTAAGAAACTAGAAGAGGCACTTACCACTGGCAGCGCAACCAACGTGCTGGCTTCGAGGATGGCCCTCGACCAACACCTCAACGCCAAGCACGAAGGTTGCGTCGTCAGAGCTAAAATGCGTGCCTTAAGGAACGAAGTGATCGAAACTGCGCGACAGGCCCGGGTAGCGGAGGCGCAGCGTGGCAACAGAGCAACGATTCGGTCTCTAATAGATCAACACGGATGCAGTTTACTCGAACCCGAAAGGATGTGTGAGGCCTTTCAACAGCACTTTGCTCGACTGTTTGGTGCGAGTGGTGGGTCGGAACGCGAGATGGATTTCATTGCCTACCTGACCGACCTACCGCGGCTCTCGGCAAGAGAAGCGGAGTGTTGTGAAAATCTCATCACAGCCGCTGACGTGCGGGATGCGATGGCGGGCTGCGCGAGGGATAAGTCGCCTGGTTTGGATTGTTTACCCTACGAGCTGTTTTGTGAAATGCCAGACTTGTTTGGCGACCTCTTGGCATCAGTCTACTGCAACTGGCAACAAAACGGGAGAACCCCGGTTTCGTGAGCCGAGGTGCAGTGACGTTGCTGAAGAAAGATCAAAACAAGGGGAATTTTATAGATAATCTCAGGCGCATCAATCTGCTCAACGCAGATTTGAAAGTTTTGGCCAAAGTAATAGCCGAGAGGTTGGCACTTGTCATTGGTAAACTGGTCGGCAGGGCGCAAACATGCGCCGTGCCGGGCAGAACCATACACGACAACCTCCATCTGATGCGCTACATTGTGGACAGGGTAGTTAAGGATACTGGCATGGGTGGGGCGCTGACCAATTTGGATCAGGGTCGACCATCGGTAGTTGGCGGCCGTCCTCAGGGCGGCTGGCTTCGGTCCCGTCTTCCGCGGTTGGATCGCTGCCTTGTATAGCGGCATCCGATCGGTGATTCGGGTGAACGGTTATCTGTCGAAACCGTTTGACATCACGCGTTCACTCTGTCAGAGGTGTCCCCTATCGGCGCTTCTGTATGTATTGACTCTCGAGCCGCTACTGCGGAAGCTGGCGACACTGAGGTGCATCCCACGGGAACTGGGTTGCGGGACGAGCGTGTCGACATATGCGGACGATGTCACCGTCATAGTGTCGAGCGAAAAACACATCAAGATGATAGGCGAGACACTAAGAAAATAGGAAACGGTGACGGGAGCAAAGATTAACCCGGAAAATCAGTGGGTTTGCTACTCGGCACTTGGAGAAGCAAGCCCATGCCGTCTGACTGCGGCTCAGTAGTGGGACCCTGGACGGACGGACCGGTTAAATTGCTCGAGGTCTGGTGGACGCGTCTGAAAGGACTGGAGACAAACACTTTCCTCTCTGGTCAATCTCTCATCAACTTCTTCAAGTACCACTTAAAGAGGAAAGTGAGAGTAGAGAGGCAAGTGATGGGTGAATGTAGCAAGGATGGCACGTATGAATGACGAAGCCACCTTGACTATGATCCTATGAACCGTAAAAATTAAGACAGAGTGTAGCTTATTTGTAAAAAAAAAATAACATGTGACTTCATTGACCGAGGTTACCGTGTTCTTTTCCGTAGGCTATTCTTTCCACAGGTAAACCTCACCTCTCCTCCCCTTTACACTTTATATTGACATTTCTGTGATAACGATCCCTATTGATCAATTTTTTTTCCTTTATCTTACTTTTCCTTTCCTTTTTTTTTATTTTATCCTCCTCCCCCTTTTTTGTTCACTTTCTTTCAATTTACGATCCCTTTTGATCGAAAACCAAACGCCCCCTTTTTTACCCCCGAAAGAAAAGCTCTACCTTGTAATTTTCTCCTGTCTGTGTGCAGCCCTGTGTGGCCAATAAAGAAACATATCTATCTATATATCTGTCTGTCTGTCTGTCTGCCTCTCTGTCTGTCTCTC
>NW_021836049.1:0-10000 GCF_006345805.1 Octopus sinensis
TGTATGTGTGTGTGTGTTGTAAACCCAGTTTTAAATTATTGTCGTTCAGTTTCTAAATGTATTTGGATGTGTTGGGTTCATGTATTTGTGTGCATATATATATATATATATATATATATATATATATATATTTATATATAGAGGTAGCTATATTTATTATATATATATATATATATATATATATATATATTATATATATATATATATATATATATATATTTATATATAGAGTGAAGCTATATTTATATATATTATATATTTTTTTTTTTTTTCATCTAGTTTCAGATCACAAGCTGTGGCCATGCTGGGGCACCGCCATTTGGTGTTGCTACATGATTTTACTTCAACGAATGATTTTTAGCAATTGCCATTGGTGCATGAGAGAGTTCGATGCAGCTGCCCTCATCTGCACCTCCTGCCGTGAAGTTGGTTCATCTGGGATACCTGACAAGAAAGAGATCCAGTTTTATTATATATATATATATATATATATATATACAGAGAGAGAGAGAGAGAGAGAGAGAGAGAGAAATAGATACGTATGCACACACAAAAACACACACACGCACACACATATACTCTTTTACTCTTTTACTTGTTTCAGCCATCCGGCTGAGGCCATGCTGGGGCACCGCATATATACATATTTGTGTGTATATATTTTATTTTACACTTTTACTTGTTTCAGTCATTTGACTGCGGTCATGCTGGAGCACCACCTTTTAGTCGATCAAATCGACTCCAGGACTTATTCTTTTGTAAGCCTATTACTTATTCTATCGACCATTTTTGATGTCCCGCTAAGTTATTGAGCTGTAAACACACTAGCGATGTTGGTGGGGACTAACACAGACACACAAACATATGCACACACACATACACACACACACACACACATACACACACACAAACACACACACACACACACACACACATATATATACATATATATATATATGACGGGTTTCTTTCAGTTTCCGTCTACCAAATCCACTCACAAAGCTTCGGTCGGCCCGAGGCTATAGTAGAAGACACTTGCCCAAGCTGCCATGCAGTAGAACTGAACCCAGCACCATGTTGCTGGTATGCAAGCTACCTACCACACACCCACTCCTGCACCTATATAATATATATATATATATATATATATATATAACTGCATTTATACATACACTTACTCATACACACACACACACACATGCGCACATTCTGACACACCACACGCACATATACATGTCATGTACGCGTGTGCGTGTGAAAGCATTCCTTTACGCCAGGTGTGGAGTTCGTAGCGGCTAACCAAAAGCAGCCAACGTCATTCTATACAGCCACAAATTATATACCGCTCGAAACAAATAAGTGCCTTGTCTGTGTGGACATACATATCATATAAGTTTGTATAGACGTAATTCAACCTTTTCCACACACACACACAAATGCACTCTCTCTCACTCTCTTTCTCTCTCTCGCTCTCCCTCTCACGGTCTCCTTTTGAGCATAAAGCTGAGTGTATATTTTCCTTATAGCAAACTGATGCTTCTCTGACTTAAACGTAAGTTTCACATTTTCGGTGGTTCATACGATAGATGAAAACTGACAGCTTGACAATATATAAGAAGCAAGGCTATTCTAGAATGCAGCGAGTTCTGATTGATTCAAAGCAAATTTGATTCCTTACTGAACAATCTTCTGAATAACGGAATACGTTCGCGTCTCTTTATTAGTGTGTGCAGGAATCTGTTTTTTCCCCTATCATTGTCACATATGATAGCACTTTACATCTTCTTCATCACGTCAGTAATATGCGCAAGTGGAGGCACAATGTTCCAGTGGTTAAGGGTATTGGACTCGCGGTCTTAGGATCGCGGTTTCGATTCCCAGATCGGGCGTTGTGAGTGGGGTTTTTTTTTTTTTTTTTACTTGTTTCGGTTATTTGACAGTGGTCATGCTGGAGCACCGCCTTTAGTCGAGCAAATCGACCGCAGGACTTGTTCTTTGTAAGCCTAGTACTTATTCTATCGGTCTCTTTTTGCCGAAGCGCTAAGTTACGGGGACGTAAACACACAAGCATAGGCTGTCAAGCGATGTTGGGGGGGGGGGACAAACACAGACACACAAACATATACGGACACACACACACAACACACACACACACACACACACACACACACACACATATATATATATATACATACATATATACGACGGTCTTCTTTCAGTTTCCCTCTACCAAATCCACTCACAAGATTTTGGTAGCCCGAGGTTATAGTAGAAGACACCTGCGCAAGGTGCCACGCAGTAGGACTGAACCCGGAACCATGTAGTTCGTAAGCAAGCTACTTACCCCACAGCCACTCCTACACCTAAAAGATCCACGAGGCTCCGGCAGGGGGTGGTGGTGATCCCTGCTGTACTCTTTCACCACAACTTTCTCTCACTCTTTCTTCCTGTTTCTGTTGTACCTGTATTTCAAAGGGCCAGCCTTGTCACACTCTGAGTCATGCTGAATCTCCCCGAGAACTACGTTAAGGGTACACGTGTCTGTGGAGTGCTCAGCCACTTGCACCTTAATTTTACGAGCTCGTTGGTATGTTGATCGAATCAACTGGAACCCTCGTCGTCGTAACCGAAGTGCTTCGAGAATATGTGCAAAGAAATAAAGAAAGGAAAACACGGAATCAAGAGGAGGCAACTCTTGTTACTTTTGATGAATTTTAGAGTAGTTTTGATGAATACAACATTGTTTCATGAAGATGTCGACATCTACTTTGCCTTTCATCCTTAATGGTTCGATGAATTAGTGTAGCAGTCAAGCAGTGGGGCCCGAAGTAATCACTCACCCCCATCTAAAATTGCTGGCATTGTGCAAATTTGTTAACAATTTTGCAGGCACTGCGTTGGCAGAATCTCTAGCACGCTGTTCGAAATGCTTTGCGCATTTCTTTTGGGTCTTTACGTTCTGAGTTCAGACTCCGTCGCGGTCGAATTTGCGCTTCGTCTTTCGGTCTCGATAAAATAAGTACCATTTGAGTTCCGGGATTGATATGTTCGACTTGCACATTTCCCCCAAAATGTCAGGGGATGACTCAAAAATAGAAAGAATTATAGTAATTATAGTATTATATTAATAGTTATCGCCAAGCTAATATGGCAGTCCAGAAATATGGGACGAACGCTGCCGTTGATTAGCTCCAAGAAGCCATCGCCTTTAGCGAGCTATGTGACACACGAACCGGTGTTCATTATAGTCTTCGAATAGGGGAAGCGGATGACCTCCTTTGTTCGAAGGTTATAATAGACACAGGTTCATGTGTCACATAGCTAGCTAGAGGCGATGGCCTCTTGGAGCTAATCAACGGCAGCATTCGTCCTGTATTTCTGGACTGCCATATTAGCTTGGCGATAACTATTAATATCCAGTACCGCTGCCGTAGTCTCCTTTAGAGAGACTTAGAAATAAAAATATTTCTATAATTCTAGTACTCCATTGCCGTAATATGTCTCTATTTTATTTCATGGAATATTAATGATTCAAGAAATTTTAGTTGCGAGTTTATGTACCGTATATAAAATATGGCCGATTGAAATTTCCGTAAGGTGGCAATATTACGTTAAAAATTCCAAATTGTTAGAAGTTGGCGCTTGTCAGTAGCTCGATTACTGATTCTCACATGTGTGTCATAATTCATGTGTGACATATTCCAGCTTATGAAAGTTACCTAGGTTAATTATAGAGATCCCGACGACTTTAAATTATGGACAGCTGACGCTATGTGTATGTATTTATCTATAGACGATTCTACATAGATGATATCTGGAGGTCCTTTTTGTCGATAGAAATATCCGCCTATTCAGAGGATTCAGTCAGTTCCTCTGAGAGAGTTGGGAAGTCTAAGCATGTTTTTTGAGATTTTTGCACCCACCTCCCCTATCGGCTAGATTCACTCACAACCATCGTGCATTCATGATGCCTTCCATTCTCTCATAAGCATGAGACAACTGGGCGTTGTTATGTAAACCTCAAGCCGTCTAAAAAATTCACACGCCATTCTCCTTTTGTTGCATATCGCGTAGACGTCTACTATTTGGAAGGCATGATATTCGCTGCTGACTACATCCAGCGCAGCCCCGTTTAGACTCTTCTTCCGCATCTTCACACAACATTTCATAGAGGTCTCACGTGGCGAGTCATGTCTTAGAACGTATCAGTTTTGTTGTTGATATAGGGCTTTCAGTTGCTACTAATTCCATTGTTGCTGATGTGTTAGTTTCTGTTGTTCTGCTGTCGAGATTCCTAGTGTTACTTTTGCCGTATTGTTGTTGCTGGTTGCTGTTGCTGTTGAGCAAACGGTCTTCGTCCCAGAGCTCAGAAGATGGGAGAAGTCCGAAACGTGGTTCTTTGCTATTCGTACGACCCGCAGAAGAGAAAGCAGGTCAACCCCCGACACCGAGAGCATCGACAGATGGATGAATGCGCATCCAGGCTCAGTGGTTGCGTAGGAAGTTGGGGACAAGAAACAGGAAGAAAGAGTGAGAGAAAGTTGGATCGAAAGACTGCAACAGGGGTCGCTACCACCCCCTGCCGGAGCCTCGTGGTGCTTTAGGTGTTTTCGCTCAATAAACACACACAATGCCCGGTCAGGGAATCGAAACCGCGATCCTCCGACCGCGAGTCCGCTGCCCTAAGCATTGGGCCATTGCGCCTCCTGTTGTTGCTGGTAATGTGCTACTGTTACTGTTGTGAAACGGTTATCCTTGCAGCTGCATCTGTTGTTAGTTTGGTTATTACAGTTATGGAAATGGCACCATCAGTAATGTAGCCCTTCCTGCTTCACACTATTGCTGTGGATAGATTGCTTGTGTGTTTCTGCCTTCAACCACTGTGGATAAATTGCAATACATCTGAAAAATTAATCAGGTCCTTGATCACCTCCATACACTCATATTCTGTTTGGATCAATAGGTTCGTCTTTGTAACCTACCAATTGTCCTTCAACAGCTTCTTGAATTGCAATAGGTTCACTTTATTCTACATCATGCCAAACAATATCTACTAAGGAACAAATGTCTACTTCTAGAGGCCACCATTCTTTGTTCTGTTGAAGTAGATTGGAATGAGTTCGTCACTCTTTAAGATTGTAGTGGAGTACTTCTAGCCGCTTACTCGGTGAGAAATCTCACCATTACCGTGCTGAAATTGCTTCCTCAGGTGACATGAATTTTGGTTTCTAAAGACAGTTTCCATTTTGGTTTCAAGTCACGTTGAGTCACTACGCTGATTCTTCCCGATCACAAAGCATTTCTAGTTATTTTCGTGCACGCCACCGAAAATTTTCCTCTACAATTGTATGGAAATTTAGCGAATAATATTTCCCGTACCCATGTACTGTGTCATAAAATTATTAGTGGTTCTGTTGCGCAAAATCTCTGCATGCTTTTGAGCCACGACTTCAGTCTTAATAGTCACGCACTCGATGCCACAGGCTCTCCTCCACTCACTATATATGATGCCAGACATGCCATCTTCCAGCGCATCATTTCATAGAGCCTTTCATTTCCATAGTAAAGCTATTCCATTATTTACACTTCTACAGATATTCTTCAGGCAAAGAGATAGTTCTTAAAAACTGAAAATCTACCCGAGCGAAATTTCTTTTACGCATGCATCTCTCGCTTGGCAGCGCTTCTGCTTGCACGTGAATGGCGCTCGCATTGTGGATGTTGTTGTTGTTCTTCTTGTGGTGGTGGTGGTCGTCGTCGTTGTTTTTCATGATACGATGATGAGGCTTAGCGAATTTTCAAAATCATCTTTAAAAAAATATATGTATCTGAAAGCACAAAGTTTTCCTTCTCCAAAGGAAATGTAAACTGTTGTAAAACAGTTTTTTATTGCACTTCCCTATTACCTGTTTCTTTGAATGGTTAGGCGTTATTTAGCCGACTTGAAGGCAATACTCTAACGAAAATAGTCGAGCCTAAAGTGGACCAAATTAATACAGTTCTATATTTATGAGATGTGGTGGCGCAATGGCCCTATGGTTAGGGCAGCGGACTCGCGGTCGGAGGATCGCGGTTTTGATTCCCAGACCGGGCGTTGTGTGTGTTTATTGAGCGAAAACACCTAAAGCTCCACGAGGCTCCGGCAGGGTGTGGTGGTGACCCCCTGTTGTACTCTTTCGCCACAACCTTCTCTTACTCTCTCTCTTCCTGTTTCTTGAGTAACGCTGAGATGGACTGGCGTCCCGTCCAGATGGTGGGAACACATACGCCACAGAAACCGGGAAACCGGGCCTATGAGCCTGGCTAGGCTTGAAAAGGGCGGCATAATAATAATATTTAAGAGATAAGGAATTATGTACATTATTTACTGTAAATAATGAACCAAATTGTTTGAATAAAATTGATATAAAGTTTGTTATTTATGAGAAACAATTAAATAATCAAATTCGCTTCGTAAAATGCGGTTTCGTGCAAAACCATATAAAGTTACTAATCCTCTTCCGTATAATATAGAGTTACACGAAAGAAAGGGTTTACTGGTTAATCCTTTCTACTATAAACAAAAGGACTGAAGTATTTTAGGAACGGATGGTCATCAATATTTGTCCCAGTGCGGAACTTCGACTTATTTCATCGGCCCCGCAAGGATGAAAAGCAAGATCCACCTCGGTGGAATTTGAATTCAGAACGTAAACACGGACAAAATGCTGCAAATTATTTGCTTCGAGGAAATAGCTGTTCTGTCAGCTTATCGGCTTTCGTTTAATACTTTGAGATACGGCCAGCAATTCTGTGTGGCGGGGTTTACTCGGATATACCGAACCGTTTACTTGACTGATCCTTTATTTCAGCGAAGGGATCAATAGCAATGTTGACATTGCGTGATTAGAAATCAGAGCTTCAAGAGCTTGAAGAAATGATGCTAAACGTTTCTTCCGACGCTATATTACAATACCAGCACAATACCACAAATTACCCACACATCTTACATTCAACACAATTCTGAGACCTCCTTCGATCATGACACAGACCATGGGGTTGCACCTAGAAAGTTACCCTCCAAGGCACTAGTCCGGGCAAGGTTGTTTGTGGAAGACCAGCAGTCGCCCATGCATACCAGCCTCCCCTCTCTTCGCCACCAGTGTTATCCAAGGGAAAGGCAAAGGGGCCGATACAGCTTGGCACCAGTGACTTTGTAACTCATTTCTACAGCCGAGTGAACTGGAGCAACGTGAAATAAAGTGTCTTCCTCAAGAACACAACACGCAGCCCGGTCCGGGATTCGAGCTCACAACCTCACGATCGTAAGCTCAACGCTCTAACCACTGAGCCATGCGCCTTCAACACAATTACCACCCAGTAACTTAACTCCCACCAATAAAGGTTGACATCAAATCCTCACAACCTCACAACCTCACGATCGTAAGCTCGACGCTCTAACCACTGAGCCATGCGCCTTCAACACAATTACCACCCAGTAATTTAACTCCCACCAATAAAGGTTGACATCAAAACCTCACAACCTCACAACCTCACGATCGTAAGCTCGACGCTCTAAACACTGAGCCATGCGCCTTCAACACAATTACCACCACCCAGTAATTTAACTCCCACCAATAAAGGTTGACATCAAATCCTTCAGGCATTTTGCGCATCAGATTTCAATAGACCGCAAAGCAAAAGCTAAACGAAACTTGCTTTACCTCCTGATAGGTTGTTTTTTTCTGTAGGAAACCCATTTGCATGCTTTCTTGGTCTGTGTCAAAATAAAAACTAACATCCATTTGGAAAATAACTAAAAATGTTATCAAACTTCCTCTACGACATTTCGCAAAATTTAAGGGAAATCGCTAGGATATCACGTAGCTCCAGTTTCTAAATCCGTCAAATATCGACCAAGTAAAATACAACGCCTCTATTATAGGGAGGGGCCCATACCAAGGAACAAGATGTCGTCTTTCCCTGTATCGAAATCTAGGCCTCTGCAATGTATTAGGCCTTCATCTCCGATATAAACTTATATTTTAGAATTTTGATGATTAACTTTTTTTTGCCATGCTAACAGTAGTACGGTGTTGTAAAACGTATCACAGCTGTGCCAATGTCGTTTGGAATTTATCTCATTCTCTTTCTGCATCTTCCTGGCTCCAAACTACAGCTTGCATGGTGAATGTTGGGATTCATAATGTTATGTGGCAATACTACACAGTGACTGTGTGAGTTACGAAATCCTCGTCACCACTGTTATATCGCAATACTACACAGCGGCTGTGTGTTTAACGAAATCCTCTTCGCCACTGTTATGTCGCGACATAACACATAATGAATTCGCTTTGCACTAAAGCACTACCTACCTCAGGAAGGAAAACAATAAATTTGCTCCCTCGTACTCACACTGAAAATATACATACAGTAGGAGTTCAGTTTCATAGAGTCTATAATAAATAGATGTAGAAGATAGCATCATGCAATTTGAGGTTAAAACGAGTGACGTTTCAACAATGAAAAAAGGAAATATATTAGAAAATAATCGGATATAAGACCACTTTACGACAATCATAAAACAAACAGAAACAAAAGGTTTGAAATATTTAGGTATAACCGTGTGATAAAAAAGAAACTAGATTGCTTGTTCTGTTTTGATTTTTTTCTCTTAGAAAACCAAACTTCACAAGGTTAAAATTATATTTTTAATCTAAGTAAATGGTTCAAATATGAGTCTATCTATTAACTTATAGACCATATTTTCTTTGAAGTGTAGAGGGACATTCTTGAAACAATACAGAAGATAATGTTTGTTTAGATAGAAACGAACGAAAATCAATGAATATATATGGAACATTAGCGCACCCTAATGATGTTTATAGGATCTATATAGCCCATGAACAAGGAAAGAGAAAATTGATTTGCTGTAAAATAGCATACATTGAGAGGAAGTAATAGAGTATATTACGTAAGAAATTGTATACTACTGGTGATGAACGAGATTAGGAAATCTGGAAAAATATAAGACTGGAGACTGGTACAGTACTACAGAACGTAACGACAGTGAATCATGGAAACGTGAAGAAGCCTTGGCTTGAAACATACATTTGATCACGCTGGCAGGTGGATGGGCGGGTGGAGGGATGGATGGCTGGATGGAGGGAGGGAGGGAGGGACAGAGGGACGGATGGTTAGATGGAAGTTTGGACTAATGGATAGATGGTTAGATGGAGAGATGGAGGGACGGACGGACGGGCGGATAGATGGAGGAAGGAATGGATAGATGGATGGATTGATGGAGTGACGGATGGTTAGATGAAAGGATGGAGGGAGAAAGAGTGAGACGGATATATGAATGGATGGATCGATGGATGGTGGGATGGATGGATGCTGAGGTGGATGGAGTGACGGATGGTTAGATAGAGGGATGGGCTAACGGATGGAGGAACGGAGGGACGGACGGACGGATAGATGGAGGGATGGATAGATGGATAGATAGATTGATGGGGTGGCGGGTGGTTACATAGAGAGAAGGACTAATGGATGGAGGGGAAAAGGGAGAGAGGAAGGGAGGTGTTGACAGACGGACGGACGGGTAGATGGAAGGCGGGATCGATGGATGGATGGAAGGATAGCTGGATAGTTGGATGGATGGATGGATGGATGGATGGATGGATGGATGGATTGACGGATGGTTAGATAGAGGGATGGGTTAATGGATGGAGGGGCGGACGGACGGACGGAAGGGTAAATGCAGGGAGGGAGGGGTAGATGGATGAATGGATGGATAGATGGATGGAGGGATGGAGGAAGGACGAATGGATGGAGGAAAGGTACATATTGGTGGGTGAATGGAGGGATGGATTGATAGATGGGCGGATGGATGGATGGATGAACGAACGGAAGGATACCAGCTATTGACGAAAATGAGATATCAGACCGAAAATGTGGTATTCACAGATGTAAAATTGATGAGAAGGGGAAGAAAAAAACCCATCAAATTTCATAATCACCG
>NW_021836049.1:15000-22500 GCF_006345805.1 Octopus sinensis
CTCACTCCTGTTAGCACTTCCGGTAGAATTGTAGGATTAAGGTGTATTACAACAATGCTAATTTACTCTGAAAAGGGTTCCTGTACCTTAACCTTAGAAGGAAATTCGGTTGCAATACGTGATTACCTCTGCAAGGTTCGAATACTTTTATGCGTCAGCAAACTTAATCTTACCTGTTTTAATTTCCAGTATTGAACTTGTTCTATCTAAATCTAAAAATCAATATTATTTTTTATTACCGCTTCTGTTTAGCAACTCAGTTTTCAAATGTCATACTAATACAATGAGTTTATCTCCCTCTTCCTTTTTATTTAAATTTATTCACTTTTGTACAGAACTATTGAAATATCTCAAATGTATACGTTTGAAGTCTGGCAGTTCAGTTATATGAGAAATTCATTCGATTTTCTGCGTTGCACCTTTTGAAATTCATGTTCAACTCACATCACAGTTAACGAAAACCTTTTTCTTTACATATTTCAGAACAGAGAAAGAAAAATTACAACCAGAAACGTACCTACAATTTCAATAAAGAACTATATTCTTTTGATAAAAGCATTGCTGGTAACGGTCGGTTGGGACCCCCTTCGGTCACGACACTGACCATGGGATTGCACCTAGAAAGTTACCCTCCTAGTCACAAGTCTGGGCAAGGTGGTTTATGGAAGACCAGCAGTCGCCCATGCATACCAACCTCCCCTCTCCACGCCATTAATGTTATCCAAGGGAAAGGCAGAGGGGCCGATACAGCTTGGCACCTGTGACGTCGCAACTCATTTCTACAGGTGTGTGAACTGGAGCAAAGTGAAATAAAGTGTCTTCCTCAAAAACACAACACGCAGTCCGGTCCAGGATTCGAGCTCACAACCTCACGATCGTAAGCTCGATGCTCTAACTACTGAGCCATGCGCCTTCAACACAATTACCACCCAGTAATTTAACTCCCACCAATAAAGGTTGACATCAAATCCTCACAACCTCACAACCTCACGATCGTAAGCTCGACGCTCTAACCACTGAGCCATGCGACTTCACATTGCTGGTAACACAATCAAATTGGAATTAGAAGCTATCTTCTACGATTTAGAATGACGAAGAATTATTTACAAGTAAGTTGTCCAATCTCATTCAGAAAGGTGCCGAGTGCATACTGTTCATGTTGATTCGAGTTGGAGTGATAAACACGCACATTGGAGGTGTATTAATGCACCGCGTATCGCAACCAACTTTTCTTCTAAGCTTAAGGTACAGAAACCCTTTTCAGCGTAAATTATCATTGTTGTAATACACCTTAATCCTACAATTCCACCATTGGTGGTGTATTAATATCTTACCGTTGCAATTTGTCTTAATATACATCTGCTGAGATTGGGTCGCGTTATTTTATACTTCATATATATATATTTTTATTTCATCTAGTTTCAGCTCACGAACTGTGGTCATGCTGGGGCACCGCCATTTGGTGTTGCTACATGATTTTACTTCACGAATGCTTTTTAGCAATTGACATTTGGTGCATGAGTTTGATGCAGCTGCCCTCATCTGCACCTGCTGCCGCGAAGTTGGTTCATCTAGGACACCTGACAGGAAGAGGTCCAGCTTTATTTTGAAGACACCTACATCCACCCCAGGTCTCTCAGGTTCTTCGGGAGGATACTGAACAGCTGTGGATGTCTGAAGCCCAGGCTATCACAGTATCTTGTCATACACCTTGATGGCAAATTTGGAGTCCTTGGCACTATGCAGTGGCGCCTAGTTCTAGTATTTGTGTAACTCTCGATGTCAAAGTTTGGGACAAGTCCTTCCAGGATCTTCCAGATGTATGTTATGGCATATCTTTCTCGCCTACGCTCCAAGGAATAGAGTCTTAATCTCTTGAGTTTTTTCCAATAGCTTATATGCTGCACAGAGTCTATCTTCTTCGTGTAGCTTCGATGGATTGCCTCAAGTTCTGAGCTATATAAGGTATAGCTTCTTTGATTAGAAAAATCATTGACTCTCATCTCTTAGTCTGGGGTTGTCGTGTGATGCCGTCACTGATAGGTGCTCAAAGATACCAAAATATTTTGACGATATTCGGTTACATATGTTGGTTCCAAATTATTCCACCAGTGGAGAAAACTTTCTCTATTTATCTTTTGCTTAAATCCGTCATTTATTAATCAGGTGGAAGCTTTCTTAGCGTCGTCTGAACATTACATTCTAGTGCCAATTTCAGCTTAATCTTTAGTCTTGTAATAGTTTCTGCTGCTGTTACTTTTTTTTCATTCTTCATTTTTGTTTATTCTCTTCGTTTTGTAATTCACATTTTTGGCCAAATTTTTCTATTGTGTATTCTAAATGCAGTCATGATTTTTCTTTCTTCCTGTCTAGTCTTGCTAAATCACTTATGTCTAGTAGAGAATATTAAAACTGTTATTTATTACTGGACAGTGAGTGCATTTATATTACCGTTTTTGTCCCGTTTTATTTTTGTTTGGCATTTTAGACTATTTTCAATATTTAATATTTTAGTAATAGTTGCTCCTACAATTTTTCCATTCGTATGTATTTGTGCCGTACTCAATCAATTTCTTTAGATCTTAAGTACTTCTGTGTCTATATTTGATGTAATTCGCTTTTCTCAGCTCTTTAAACCACTATTTTTAATGTTACACAGAAATTGACCTCTCATCAAAGTTACGTTGGCGTAAGATTGTTAACGAAATAGGATAAACATTTTTTGTAGTTAACCAACGTAGTGTTTGTAATTGTGTTTTCCAGTTCTGTATAATCGGGTGCACCTACAATTATGTCTTCCATGTACAAAATAGGGATCGTTTTTCTCCCACATTTGTATCCAAGAAAACCCAGTTTGATCTTTTATGCAGAATAAATGTATTAGCACGGATCAAGGAAAGAGCAACGGGCAAATGGAGAACCCAGGAATACTCTTTATAAACAGGGACAGGATTTGATTTCGTAATTCACTCTTTTGTTTATATCTTCAAAATTATTTGCCATTTATTCGATATCCTTGTTGTTTGTCTTATTTTGGTGATGCTTTTTAGTGGCTGGTGTTTCCAAAGGTGTTAACCCCGACAAGAGGTATCAGATTGTCTTTCCATTGAATGACCATATCGAGTTTCTTCTGCAGATATCGTTTAAAAGTTAGTTTACCAACGATTAATCTTTGCAACCTCATGAATTTATACAGCCGCCATTAAATTCGTTTGGAATTAATTGCGATAGTTCTTAGTAATTATACTCCATCGACTTGATTACTACTTTTAAGGCCTTATCAGATAAGTTATGGATCAATAGTTTTCAATGTTTACTGTATCTTTAATCGTGTTCAATTAGTCATTCCCACACGTCAATGAAACTAAATATGTTGTTCTTGGATAGATACCTTTTGAAGCGACTTACTGTGTGACTTTCGAAGATTGTCTGGCATGATGAGACCCCATTTAAATTTCATGGTCCATTTAAGAACCGCAATTGGACCTCCTGGGAAGCCGAGAATCTGTATATTACGGAGAACAGCATGCTTAATTACCAGGGTTACAGAATGCTGGGGCTTATCATCAAAAGGATCAATTTGACCTGTCTTTATTATTATGCTGTGGCTGCTCCCATGTACTAATACTTACTGAGGCAATCTAACATGCTAAGCACTGAAGATTATTTTGGATGTGGGGTTATATTTCCAGCAAGAGGCACTTCGTTTTAAATTAGTAATATAATGTCATGCGCAGGAGTGGCTGTGTGGTAAATAGCTTGCTAACCAACCACATGGTTTCGGGTTCAGTCCCACTGCGCGGCATCTTGGGCAAGTGTCTTCTGCTATAGCCCCGGGCCGACCAATGACTTGTGAGTGGATTTGGCAGACAGAAACTGAAAGAAGCCTGTCGTATATATGTATATATATAAGTGTGAGTGTATAGGTCTGTGTGTCTGTGTTTGGCCCCCTAGCATTGCTTGACAACCGATGCTGGTGTGTTTACGTCCCCGTCTCTAAGCGGTTCGGCAGAAAGTGACCGATAGAATAAGTACTGGGCTTACAAAGAATAAGTCCTGGGGTCGATTTGCTCGACTAAAGGTGGTGCTCCAGCATGGCCGCAGTCAATTGACTGAAACAAGTAAAAAGAGAAGAAAAGAAAGATATATATATATATATATATATTATATATATATATATTATATATATATATATGTACATGTGGAGGCGCAACGGCCCAGTGGTTAGGGCAGCGGACTCGCGGTCGTAGGATCGCGGTTTCGATTCCCAGACCGGGCGTTGTGAGGCTCCGGCAGGAGGTGATGGCGATCCCTGCTGTACTCTTTCGCCACAAATTTCTCTCAATCTTCCTTCTGTTGGCATGCTCGCTTAGCCAGCGGGGTGGTGTAATTTGGAGCCTAAAAGAATGCGAAGCGCACTGTGACCAGCGATGTGTAACAGCATCTGATAGCCTGGTCGGTCACACTGATCATGGTGATATATATGTACTTATGTATACACATCCATGTTCATGCAGTCACATGCAGACACATACACACACACACACACACACGCGCATACAAAACACCTATATTAGCACAATGTAGATCTGGGTGTTATGTATTACAGTAGACATGACGGCTGTAGATTGTCACCGTTTAGCATGTTAATGTAGTTAAATTAAATTGTATATCTCACTGCATGATGATAATTAATTAAAGTAAGAATAACAATAATGCATATATATCTAATGTTAGATATATTATCGTATTAGATGATTTATTATTGCCGGTCTCTAACCTTTCGTACTCCAACAGCATTTATATGCTCCTATAATCTTTCCTTAACTCCTATGTGAATCACTTATATCTTATGTATGTTTTTCTAATTGAAATATAAGTGTGGCACGTTCATTATACCTAACACGATAATAGACAGCGAATTTGCTGAAATAATAGAATCGTGGAAATGTTGCTGTGATATTTATCAAATACTAATTTCATCGCTAGCATATCGAGATGGTACGTTGCGACATAGAAATATCCTGAGGCTTATTCAATCAACTACAAGAAAGACCTTACGTAATATATTTTAGGAAATTGGTTGTGAAATAATTTTCGTGATCCCGAATGTAGTAAGGCAATAGCTTGCATAATAATCCACGTGATGCCTTATGTGATGTGGAGACGCAATGGCCCAGTGGTTAGGGCAGCGGACTCGCGGTCGTAGGATCGCGGTTTCGATTCCCAGACCGGGCGTTGTGAGTGTTTATTGAGCGAAAACACCTAAAGCTCTACGAGGCTCCGGCAGGGGATGGTGGTGATCCCTGCTGTACTCTTTCACCACAACTTTCTCTCACTCTTACTTCCTGTTTCTGTTGTACCTGTATTTCAAAGGGCCGGCCTTGTCACTCTCTGTGTCACGCTGAATATCCCCCAGAACTACGTTAAGGGTGCACGTGTCTGTGGAGTGCTCAGCCACTTACACGTTAATTTCACGAGCAGGCTGTTCCGTTGATTCGGATCAACCGGAACCCTCATCGTCGTAACCGACGGAGTGCTTCCATGTCCATGCCTTATGTGATAAAATGAATGGCGAACTAACTTTCGCCATTCCCTATTAGATATCGCATGTGATAAAGGTCTGTATAATTTATGACGTTTATAAATGTAATAACTAAGGCGGCGAGCCGGAGGAATCTTGTTCACAACGGACAAAATGCTGAGCTGCATTTCTTCCGGTCTTGGCTTCCATCCGTTCGGGATCAATAAGTTATGTATAACCAGATGCTGGAATCGATGTAATCGAGTAGATCCCCTTCCAGAAAATGCCTGGCCTTGTTCCTATAGTTAATGCACACTTTGTTAAGAAGATTGTTTGGCGTGATCAGGGCCCCCTTTTAAATTAAATGGCTCAATTAACAGCCACTGTTGTACCTACTGGGAAGCCGAGAATCCACATATTACGGACTAATATCATTCTTAATTATTAGGGTTGCAGGTTGCCTATAGTTAATATGTATAAACTGTACGACAAAGTTTGTTTCTCCAGCTATATGATTGTAAAATACCCCGTAGTCCTTATACTAATATGCTACATGCTACAGCACGACTACAATGAAGTTAAAGGCGCGGATTCGTATCTGGACTTTTTTTTTTTATCCAATATCACGCTTATCAAACCGGAAGCGAAACAAGAACAAAAAACACAATGGCATACTAGGAAAAATATTTTGCTTCTATGTAACTTTTGACCTAGTTTCCTCTTGGAAACAAAATATAGGTTGAGTGTTCCCGTACCGATGTACATATAAACTTGACAAAGCTAAACCCAGGGCCTCACAGTCCATACAGACGTTAAAAGACATTGGTATTTTCTTTTCCGTGACATTCTGGTGCAACGTTTGTAAAAACAGATCGTCTAAATACAGTTCCATATTTAAGAGATGAGGAATTATGTAGATTATTTACATTATTTACATTCGACGGATATTTGTCCTCAACTGTTTGTTGTTAACACAACGTTTCGGCTGATATCCCCCCCCCAGCCTTCATCAGGTGTCTTGGGGAAATTTCGAACCTGGGTTCTCATTCCTAAGGTATTTCTTGATGTTATTATTATTATTATTATTATTATTATTATTATTATTATTATTATTATTATTATTATTATTCAGGTCACTGCCCGTGGACATATGGCGTATTGGTTAAGAGCGCGGGCTACTAACACCAAGATTCTGATTCCGATTCCATGCAGTGACCCGAATACTACTACTACTACTACTACTACTACTAATAATAATAATAATAATAATAATATTAATAATAACATCGAAAAATACCTTAGGAACGAGAACCCAGGTTCGAAATTTCCCCAAGACACCTGATGAAGGCTGTGGGGGGTGGGGTATCAGCCGAAACGTTGTGTTAACAACAAACAAGATGAGGACAAATATCCGTCGAATGTAAATAATGTAAATAATGTAGATCATCAAAATCTTATGTAGTTTCTACATCCTGCGTAGTATTGCACGCTGTACTCCTCGATAATTTTCAAATTGAGAGCAGGGAATATAAACCTGATTGATTAGGACCGATCTCTGTTTAACCAAAGCAAAAAAACAACTTTGTAACAGATTTACAATAGTGAACATAAATTTCATTTTAGTTTAATAACACGTGTATTTGCCAGTAGTTATTTTATAGTTTAATAAAGACTCCGCCGGTTACGACGACGAGGGTCCCAGCTGATACGATCAACGGACAGCTTGCTCGTGAAATTAACGTGCAAATGGCTGAGCATTCCACAGACACGTGTACCCTTAACGTAGTTCTCGGGATAATCAGCGTGACACAGAGAGTGTGTGACGCTGACCCTTTGAAATACAAGTACAACTCATTTTTGCCAGCTGAGTGGACTGGAGCAACGTGAAATAAAGTGTCTTGCTCAGGACACAACGCGTCGCCGGGAATCGAACTCACAACCTTACAATCATGAGCCGAATGCCCTAACCACTAAGC
>NW_021836050.1:0-10000 GCF_006345805.1 Octopus sinensis
TGTCAATTTATATAATTAAATATATACTATAGTACATATATATATATATATCTATATAATATCTATATATATATATTATATATATATATATATATACATATTTATTTGTAGAAGAAGAAAAGGTACAGTTTACATAGTTCTCATATTTTATAAGTGAAAGAGTATTGTGTTTGGCGACCGGTTTCGTTTTCGCTAATCACGACATTGAAATTATTGTAAGTTTGTATTTTCTTAAGAATATTTTAGTCCATGTTGTGTGTGGAGAAGTTTGTGAATGAATGATTCAACCAGTAGAAAAATCTAAGGGGAAGTAATTGTTGATCGTTATTGTTGAAGACAGGGGATGTAATTGCTCAACTTACGGGGAGGGGATAAATAAATACATATACAGAAACTCAAAAGCTAAAGTAGTGAGATGTAATATGTACAGTGATGGGTATGTGATTATGAATTAAAATATATACAGGGATCATATTTAAACATGTTCTGTATTTTTTTATGAAGAAATATTTTTATTAAACGTTCTTGTACAAAAATTGATTCTTAGCACTGGTAGATAGGGAAAACTATGATGTTTGGTTGGATATTAGCTGCATATCTCTCTATATGTTTATTCAAATGAACCTGTCGGTATTGCGGGAATCGGATCTGTTCTTTATGTAGTGTGGTTCTCCCTCTCAGTGTCATACTTGTCTGTCCTATATAATCATTTCCGCAACCTAAACAGGTTATAAAATTGAAGCACAAGTGATGATTTAACTGCGAACCTCCCTCCTTGTTTACGGAAAATTACACAAATCTGGGACAGACACATGCACAAACACACACACATACACACGCTAACATACACTCATCCACACACGCATACGCACTCACTAATATATACGCAAGGGTATGCCGAAAAGTTCATAGCATTAAAGGCGCCGCGAAAGGCCTGGTTCAATTTCCAGCGTTCCGACTTCTTGCTCACACGTAACTATCGTCCAACGTTCTTTTCGTCACGTGACCATCTTTATTTTTCCGCACGGACTTCTGTCTTCTATCTTTTCTCTTTTCAAAGAAGATATTTCTCCCAGCGTTCACTATTTTCCACTTGTTCTGGTCTAACGATCTTCCATGTTTGTTTTCGTTCGGTTTTCTTCTATGTCTCCACTGTCCTGTTTTTGTTCCCAACTTTGACCCTCGATAAATACTAAATTTTAATTTATAATTTATGGTAGCAACTGTATTTAAAAAATCCCATTGTCTTTGAATGCTCGAAATGAGGAGTAGATAGACAGCCGACAACTGATGAAGGGTCCTTTCTCTGTGTTTACTTCTGGTTTTCCACTTTTTTCTCGTTGTTTACGTATTTAACTCGTTTGTTTACGCATTTTCATGTTGTTTTGCACAGTTGGGGACGTCCTTTACCCATATATGCATATATATATATATATATATATATATATATATATATATATATATATATTATGTAAAAAAGGAAATGTGGAACACGAGTTGTGATATATAAAAAAGGAAATGAAGGAAATGCTGACAAAATAATTTAAGTATATTAAGTAATTTTTAATTAGGTGAAAGTTCTTTTACCGGTTGCGCATTTGTTATGCTTATCAAAAGATATTTTTTAAAAGAGATAGAGTTCCTTTCTGATAGATTTTTTCTCTTATCTGACTATAAAATCAGATAAGAGGAAAAAATCTACCAGAAAGGAACTCTATCTCTCTTAAAAAAATATCTTTTGAAAGGCATAACAAATGCGCAACCGGTAAAAAGAACTTCCACCTAATTAAATTACTTAAATTACTTAAATTATTTTGTCAGCATTTTCTTCATTTCCTTTTTTATATATATATGTATATACATATATATATAATGGTGTAATAAAGTATTGATTGGGTATCATCTGATAGTTGATTGTTTTATTGATTTAAGTATGGTTTTCTCCATTTTCTAATTTTGTATTATATACATATATATAATATATAATATATATATATATATATATATATATATATATATATATATACAATATGTGTGCGAATCTGAGAGGAGAATATGTTGAATAAAATCGTAACTAACGTATCCTCCTGTATTTTCTTTCACCCAAAGCCAGGCAACTTTCAGTACCCTTTTATATAAACGGCGTGCTTCCACACAATTTCCGTTGGGCAAATTCACTCATTAGGTATTGATCGTCCCGAACCTATAATTGAAGAGACTTGCTCAAGGAGCTGCGCACTGGTGCTGAACACAAAACTACGTGTTTGGAAAGTGAACTTGCTAACAGCCATGCCTGCTCCTAAACACGCACACACACGGACGGACACATGAACAGACACACACACATGTCTGTGTGTGTATATACTCGTATATATATATATACATATATGCATATGCATATATATATATATATGAATGTATGTGTATGTGTGTATATATGTGTGTGTCCGTGTGTGTGTGTGCATTTGTGTGTTCGTGTATGTGTATATGTGTGTGCATATTTCTTATTACCTGTTTCTGCGACTGGACTGCGGCAAAAGCGAGCCACCTGCTTGATGAGCGTCAGTCAACCAAATCGAGCCAACATGTTTTGTCTGGCACCTATTCCGTCGTCTCTTTAGCCAAGTTATATAAACGTAAATAAACCTTCATAGGTTGTTAAGCAGCGAAATATAAACAAATGCGCGCGCACAGGTACACAGACACATATTCTTTTCTACTGTAGGCACAAAGACTGAAATTTTGGCGGGAGGGGGCAGTCGATTAGATCGACCCCAGTACGCAAGTAGCATTTAATTTATCGACCCCGAAAGGATGACAGACAAATTTGACCTCGGCGGAATTTGAACTCAAAACTTTAAGACAGACGAAATACTGCTAACGTGCTTAACGTTTCTGCTAGCTCTCCTCCTTTACACACACACACACACCGTAAATAAATATATATATACATAAATATATATATACATATATACACACATACATAAATATATATATACATATATGTATATATATTTATATCCATCTATCTGTCTGCCTGTCTGTTTGTCTCTCGCTCTCTCTCTCTCTCCATATGTATATATCTATATATATATATTATATATATATATATATAATATATATATATATATATGTGAGTGTGTGTGTATTCTTTAATTCTTTAAGTTCTTTAAACTGTTTCAGCTTTGAAGCTGTGGTCATGCTGGGGCACCACCATTGGCTGTGTTATCATTATTTGAAACCTCCTCTGATATGCGGCATTTGGTGAACGAGGGGGTTTGGTGTTGCTGCTCTCATCTGTCTTTCTTGCCGTGAGGTAGGCTCATCTGGAACCCTTGACAGAAGGAGATCCAGTTTTGTCTTAATGACACCTACACCGACACCACTCAGGCCTCTCAGGCATGCTGGAGGGATATTGAAGAGCTGTGGGCCCTTGAAACCCAAGCTGTTGCCTTATCTGGTTCTGTATCTTGATGGCGATATTGGGATCTTTGTCACTATGCAGTGGCACCCCGTTCTACTGCTTGTGTAACTTTTAATGCCATAGTTTGGTACAAGGCCTTCCAGGATTTTCCAGATGTATATCACTGCATATCTTTACCGCCTTCGTTATTGGAAGAGTTATAGCTCTTTCAGTCTTTCCCAACAGCTGATATGCTGCATTGAGATAATTTTCTTTGTGTAGCTTCGTTGGGTTGCTCGAGTTCTGCCGGTAATTTTATACTGTGTGGTGACCAGAGATGGTAGCAGTAGTCCAAGCAGCTGAGGACATATGTCATTGAAAGGACCATCATTGTTTCCCTGTCTTTCGTTTTGAAATTACGGAGGGTCCATCCGGTTAGCCGTTTGCATTTTATTACGAAATTAGTAATATGCACCTGGAAAGATGCATCATTACTCATGTAAGCGCCCAGATCACGCACTGATTTTGATTCAGAGATTGCAGTTCTTCTCGGGCCAGTGTATCCTCTCTACATGTTCAGCTTTGTGTGCTGGTAGTGCAGGGATTGGAATTTTCCTGCATGCTGTTGTCTTCAGCCCACCTGTATATTGCACCCAACTCCCTTTGCAGATGCGCAAAGTTGCCGGGATTCTGTATTGTCTGAGAGACATTTGTGTCATCTGCATAGCTGGTGAGCAGCTGAAGGCATGTCTAAGAGGGCCACTGTAACTAGCAGCGGCCCTCAGACAGTGCCCAGTGGACTACCACTTACTATTTGTGTTTCCTTTGAGGTGGTTCTATTGGTCACAACTGCCTGACGTCTATCTTTTAAAAAGTCGTGTAGCTACTCTCCTAGTTTCCCGAATATGCCGAGATCACGCAGTTTGTGTCATATTATACCATGGTCGACTTTATCAAAGGCGTTTGCATAGTCAAGATAAATCACATCGAGTTATATCTCGATATTTCATATACATACATACATACATACATACATAGATACATACATACATACATACATACATACATACATACATACATACATACATACATACATACATACATACATATAGGACGAGCTTTCAGCTTCCGTCTACCAGATCCACTCACAAGGCGCGTGGCTATAATAGAAGACACTTGCCCAAGGTTCCACGAAGTAGATCTGAACCCGGAAACATGTAGTTGGGAAGCAAGCGTCTTACCACACAGCCACGGCTGTATGTATATATGTATGTATGTATGTATGTATGTATGTATGTATGTATGTAGTGCCAGGTCACTTTTGAGTGCTACTGGTAACATGTAACCCAGTACAACCTGTTGCATGGTCGGGTCGTCGGCGACTAAACCGGCAACCACACCAAGCTTGCTTGGTGAGGAGGGTGTTTATTGGACACCCTGCGGGATGAAAAACAAAACCCGTCAAGGGGCGGGGGAACTCTTGAGAGTCAACGGCCATCCAATAACTGCCTTAAGGCTGTCTCATGCGCGGGGACATAGAAATAATCGGACTGATCGCGTGGTTAAACCATTGGGAGTGAAGGACTCCTAGCTTTTGTTAGGGCATCTTTCCAGGAGAAAGTAACTCAGGTAACTGGGATAACTCCGATATAAAACCTGTGGGTTACCGATGATGTTGACTTGTTCTTCTTTTCGGATTATGGCTGCTGTTGCTTAGTGAGTGGGATTGACTCAGTGCACAGCATTTCCCCATTTAAAAAAAAATATTCTTGCACAGGCATTGCACGATAACAGTATTGATTAAGCTTCGTGCAATGGCCATACTCGATAACGAGGGGGTAGCCACCATGTATGTATGCATACATATATATCTATATATCTATATATCTATATACTCTCTCTATATACATATATATATATATATATATATATATATATATATAAGCACAGGCATATAAACACATAATATATATGCTCACACACATATATACACACACACATATACAAACAAACACACATACGCCCAACACATGTACACATATATATATATATCCACATGCATAAATAATATACAAACACGCACATATACATGTAACATGTAAGGTTAGGATTACACAGAAATAGCCTCTGCAGCTATCGTATTTAGAGCGTAGCTTCATACATAATTCACATGAAGGTATTGCTACGAATAATACAGAAATGCCACTAACAGCGCTAACTAGTTATAACTAAAATGTTATGTCGATAAACCAGTGCGAGAGATAAGAATTGTTTTAACACTTATCTCGCAACTGTATCTAGAATATTATATGAACCATAGCTTATCATATTAAGGTTACATCTTTGCATATATTTCACCGTTGTATATGTTAAGTCATTTTATTTTATAGGTCTAGGAGTGGGTGTGTAGTAAAGAGCTTCCTTCCAAACCACATGGTTCCGGGTTCAGTTCCACTGCGTGGCATCTTTGGCAAGTGTTGTCTACTATGGCTACGGGCCGACCAAAGCCCTGTGAGTGAATTTGGTAGGCGGGAAACTGGTGAAACTGAAAGAAGGGCGTCGTATATATATATATAGACGCCATGATAGATTGTTAGCCACTACACAATTTTTTTTTCTCTCCTTGTTTCTCTCCTTGTTTTCTGTGTCCCTTTCTGTAGAAGAGCGTAGGCTCGAAACGTAAAAGACTTTTTCTATTCGTGAGCGTTATACTAATACATCTGTTTGTTTTGTACACCACCTGTTTTCGTCTTTTGTTGTTTTTTTCGTAAACTCTCTCTCTCTCTCTCTCCCCTCTCTTCTCTCTCTCTCTCTCTCTCTCTCTTATATATATATATATATATATTATTATATATATATATATATAATATATATATCTACATATATATACATATATATATATATTTACACACACAAATACATATACATCAAATACACATACACATGCACACACATGTATATGTATTTGTTATTTGTGTCTGTGTTTGTCCCTCCACCATCGCTTGACAACCGATGTTGGTGTGTTTACGTCACCATAGCGGTTCAGCAAAATGCGACCAATACAATAAGTACTTAGACTTACAAAGAATAAGTCCTGGGATCGATTTGTTCGACTAAAAGCGGTGCCGCAGTAAACGACTAAAACAACTAAAAGAATAACAAAATACATGCATACTTCATGTATTGCAGAGAATGCAAAAACAAAAAAAAAAAAGAAAATCCTTTCTTTTTGTTTTACTCTTTTGAAACTTAAGTCTATATTATTAATATATCTCATTGTCACTGAACTTTCGATCATGCATGATTGTTAGGAATTCGTCGTAAATTTTGAACTTTTATTATTTGTCTTTCGGAATCAAGTTTTTCCGAATTTTCTCTTGTACCTTCATTCTCTCTTAATCTCTTTCGTTATTTACCCTTGAAAAACACAAATGTAGAAACCGGTATGGTATTATGATAATCTTGTAAAAAATGCAAAACTAAAATTCGTTTACGCTTTAGGTGCACTTTCCATCCCGCAAACCGACTCTCCTTTCTATCTATCTATCTATCTATCTATCTATCTATCTATCTATCTATCTATCTATCTATCTATCTATCTGTCTGTCTGTCTGTTTGTTTGTTTCCTTTATCTTTTACTTCAGTCATTAGACTACAGCCACGCTGATGCAATGCTTTGAGAAATTTTAGGGGAACGAATCAGCCCCAGTCCATTTTTTTTTCTAAGACTAGTACTTAATCTACCGGTCTGTTTTACCGAACCACTAAGCTACGGAAACGTAATCACACGAACACTGGTTATCAATCGGTGTTGCAGGACGAAGACAGAGAGACACACACACACGCACGCACACACACACACACACACACACACACACACTCACTCACACTCACGCACATATACACACATACACACATATATGACGGGATTCTTTAAGTTTCCATCTAGCAAATCCACACACAAGGTATTTGTATGTATGTATGTATGTATGTATGTATGTATGTATTGAAGGATGGATGGATGGATGAATGGATGGATGGATGGATGGATGGATGGATGTATAATTCTCATGTTTAGGTTTTCTGTGCTCTAACGCCTCACAGTGCTATAAAGAAAGTGTTCTATCATATTTTAGGTTTTGTTTATACATACGTTTCTGAGGCATTATCACACCATTACTTATGCAGATATTCAATTATAACACTTTTAACACATTGATATAGCTACTGTAACATCGAATAAAATGTATATGGAAAGGTGTAAAATCGTTGTGTTTCACTGACTCATATCGGCATATTCATACATACATACATACATACATACATGCATACATACATACATACATACATACATACACACACATATACACACACTCACACACACAAGAGTTTCAGAACACCACCAATCTTACGATAAATATATACACGAGCAATGCAATGAACATTTTAAAAAATAGGTTTACCTTCAGATTGAATACGAAGATAAATAATACATATCTGAATTTCAATTGACTTCATGCTTTGCATGATAAACATACTCTGCAATCATCGGTTGTAAATATTTGACATCTATTTCCAAAATATTCACTACGTCATTTTTACTGTTTATAACGGTAATAATACATCACATTAAAATATTTTTTTGTTTACGATAGTTTTTTTTCTTAACGGAGCGGGACGTTTAAAATCTGAAACGAACATGATTTGACGTAGTAAATATTTTGGAAATAGACGTCAAATACTATTTCCAAGACACCTGATGAAGACTGGAGGATATATCAGTCGAAACGTTGTGTTAACAACAAACAAGATGAGAACAAATATCCGTCAATTGTAAATAATGTAAATAACGTACATAATTCCTCATCTCTTAAATATAGAACAGATTATCTTTTATTTTATATTTAGCTTATGATCAGTTGAACACAAGCTCATATGAAGAAACTTTTAGCACCGTTTAGATACACTTTAACCTTCTTACTGCCATATTTCATGTATTTGCTATCTTTGCTGAAGTATGTTGCCTTTGTTTCAGTTAATTTTGCAAATAATGAATGAATTTCGGCGAACCTCGAAGCAGATAAAGCTATAAATAACACTGTGTAAATGTTGGGTTAAAAACACCCTTTGGATGGAAAACGTCGAAGGATATCATTCTATTCAAAGTATTTTTAACTCAATACTTATACAATATTATCTATACCTTCCAAAAAAGAATTATTTCACGTTCTTGAAGCTTCTAAATTCTTAGGAATTTAGTAAAATAACAGATATCCAGCAGTCGTCGCCAGGCGGCGAGCTAGGAGAATCGGTACCGCGAAAAACAAATAGCTTCGTGGCATTTCGTCCGTCTTTACGTTCTGAGTTCAAATTCCACCGAAGGCGACTTTGCTTTTTGTCCTTTCGGGGTTGATAAAGTAAGTACCAGTTAAATACTGGGGTCGATGTAATCGACTTAACCTCTCTCCCGAAACTGCGGGCCTTACGCCAAAATTTGACATCATTATTAACTGGCGTTTAGAACATAAAACAAAATTTTGATCGAATATTTTCTTTAATTTAAATCATTCCAAACCAGAAAGTTTGTATCATAGAACCAAAGAAGTCAAAGGCGGGTTTGTATATGAAAAAAAAAAGGTTAAATATGGAAAACATATACCAAGCTCTAGACACATCTAATACAAAAGCGTATTGAGCACTTTGATGTTTTTTGTATCACCAATTAAGCAACAACACTATGTTAGCAGTATGTAGAGATCGATAAATGATTATGTGTCAAAGATGACTTATTGTGAATACAATTATATATTTTTAGGTCTATTAACCTTAGCTTTACAAAATATGAATATTTTAATATTTAATTCTGCACAAAGTTTCATTCGGTTTGTTCTCCGATCGTTATCAGGTGAATTAATCCCAGATGTGTACATCGTATTGAATTTGAAATCTGCATCTTAAAACTGTGTAGTAACTCTCTTGCACACTCAGCTACTACTCTATGTACAATTAATGATTCATTTCTAGGTTATTCTATTAACTTTTCAGTAAAGGCAGCCATATTAAGTTGATGTCAGCACTAGGACTAATGATTGGGTTTCCAGGAAGCTCTCTGCGTCGTTCGTCTTTGATATTTCTAGGATTCCAGCGTGGTTTACTATGAATTATGGAAATTTCATACCATATCGGAATATCTTTCATTCACTACACACACACACACACACACACACCACACACACACACACACACACACACACACGCACGCACGCACGCACACACACACACGTACACGCACACACACACACACACATTCACATCATACATGCATATATATATATATATATATATATATATATATATATATATATATATGTATGTATATATATATACACACATGTATACATAAATGCATATATGTATATAAATGTCTCTGTATGTATATATATATATGTATATATATAGATATACACATACACATAAACATATATATATATATGAATATACGTATATATGTATGTGTATCTTTCTATCTATCTATCTATCTATCTATCTATCTATCTATCTATCTATCTATCTATCTATCTATCTATCTATGTGTCT
>NW_021836050.1:15000-26279 GCF_006345805.1 Octopus sinensis
ACAGGCAATACAGAACCCTGAAGACACTAAGCACCTGCAATGTGAGCTGGACAAAATATACAAGTGGGCTGAAAAGAATAGCATGCAGTTCAATGCTGAAAAGTTTCAAGCTTTATACTATCAGCATGCAAAACTGAATGCAATACCCAATGAATACACTGGACCCGGAGGGATCGCAATCCCAGAGGCACAATCAGTGCGTGACCTGGGTATTTACATGAGCGATGACGCAACCTTTCATGTACATGTTGCTAAACTGGCAATGAAATGTAGACGGCTGGCCGGATAGATTCTTAGAACCTTTAGAACAAGAGAACAAGAAACCATGATGGTCCTCTGGAAGACACTTGTCCTAAGCCACTTTGACTATTGCTCTCAGCTATGGTCACCATCCAGTGTCAATTTGATCACAGAACTTGAGGCGATCCAACGTAGCTACACGAAGAAGATAACCTCTGTGCAACATATAAGATACTGGGAAAGACTCAAGAGATTAAAACTCTATTCCTTGGAGCGTAGGCGAGAAAGATATGCCATAATATACATCTGGAAGATCCTGGAAGGAATTGTCCCAAACTTTGGCATCGAGAGTTACACAAATGCCAGAACTGGGCGCCACTGCGTGGTGCCAAGGACTCCAAATTTGCCATCAAGATGTAGGACAAGATACTGTGATAGCCTGGGCTTCAGAGGCCCACAGCTCTTCAATATCCTCCCGAAGAACCTGAGGGACCTGCATGGGGTGGATGCGGATGTCTTTAAAGTAGGACTGGATCTCTTCCTGTCAGGTGTCCAGGATGAACCAACTTCACGGCAGGAGGTGCAGATGAGAGCAGCTGCATCAAACTCTCATGCACCAAATGGCAGTTGCTAAAAAGCATTCGTGAGGTAAAATCGTGTAGCAACACCAAATGGCGGTACCCCAGCATGGCCACAGCTCAAGAGCTGAAACTGGAAAACATAAACATAAACATAAACATATATATATGTACATATGTATGTATATTCAGATACAGAGAGAAACCTTAACTATCCCTGAATCCAAGCATGAAGATATATGCGATAATTGGGGTAATGGTGATGTTTAATAATTAAAAATACGAACAACTGTTTGCTAAGTCGCCACTCTTTCTCTCTTCCCATAAATACTCCTTATTGCAACTGAAACTCATTTCTCACTACACATTGAAAAGACTTAACCAAAAACTGATCGTACAGTAATAGACCTTAACTCAATGATCATCCAACAAATCAAGCGTAACGGCTGCTACAAAATATTTGATATCTTTAACATGGAATAAATTGAGACTTAAGTTTTCTTCTGGGTCGATTACTTAAGTTAAACAACTATGTTTGTTACTCTGAATTAGATACTATAGCCACATTTACATGATATTGGTTTCAACAGACTCTACTATACTAAACTTGTTACAGCAACCTCTAATTTTCTGAGCTGCAAAAATTTGCCTACACAACTTAGAAATGGCTTTGGCAGTCTCTATTACCCTTAACTAGCTACAATCGACTCTCAACCTCTGATCTCCTTACAAGTGTCTCTGCTCCCCTGATATTGTTACAAATCTGATCCGATTATCTGGTTACAGCAGCAGTTTAATTTCATTCTGTTCCTTTGATCTGGCTACAACATTCTCTGCTCTTCTGATCTAGCTAGAAGTGTCTCTGGTGTTGGGATCAAACAGCAACAGTTTCTGATAATCTGAGCTCATTACAACCAACTCTGATCTACTTAGCTGGCTACAAATGCCTCTACTTCAGTGAATTGGCTAAAATAGCTCCTGAATCCTCATCCATCTGTAACAGTTTCTGATCTAGTCTGTTTATAGCTTCCTCTGTAACTATGGGCTGGATACAAAAGCCTATAATAATCTACCCTGGTTACAACAGTTTTTGATATTTTTTATCTGGTTAATACAACACATTGTCTTCTGATTTGGCTGTAACTGTGAATCTCTGACGAGCTACTAGTTTTTTCAATCCTGTTGATCTAGTTACAGCTGTGTCTGATCACTTGATCTCATATGACACTCGGATCCCATAAACTATATAAAACAGTCTCTGATTTTCTGATCTGGATAAAACTGTTTTCTGATCCTCCGATTTGTTTACAAAAGCTTTTGAACTTCTGAACTGGCAAAACAACTTGTGATGCTTTGATTTGGATACAACCCACTCTATTACTCTCATTTTGTTACAACTGGCTTTGATCATTTTGATCATCTAATTTGGTTGAACTGTCTGTAATAATCTGATCTGGCTACGATTGTTCCAGGTCCTCTTATTTGACTACAAATATCTCTGATCCTGCTGACTGTCTACAAATATCTGGTAATCTGTAAAGGCTGCAACAGTATCTGATCCACAAACTGTCTACAACTTTGCCTGATTCTCCTATCTGGCTACAACTGACTCTGGGGCTCTGATCTAGCTATAAAATCTTCTGGTCCTTTGATCATGCTACAACACCATCTGATTCGCTGACCAGGCTTCAACATCTTTCAGCCGCTGACCTGGCCACAATCGAATCTGTTCCTCTACCCTGATTATAAATGTTTCTGATTCTCTTAATTAACTATAACAGATAGTTAAAACAGAGGCTGGTTAAAACAGCCTCTGATCCCCTGACCCGACTGCAAGAATCTCTGATAATATGATCTGGTTACAAATATCGCTCGTCATTGCATTTGATCACAAATGTCTCTGACCTACAACTGTTACTGATCATCTAATCTGGATACTACTGTCCTTGTTTTGTCTTATGTTGCTAAAATAACCTCTGAATCTTTGATCTGTCTACAACTAGCTCTGAATTTCTGAAATGGCTTCAAACTAAATTAGACAGAAAGCTTTATTCATAGCAAAATCTCAAATAAAAAATTAGCATATTGATACTGCACACACGTAATAAATTATGAAAATAACCTTTGATTACAATTTTATCAAATAAAGCAGTGAAAGTAAAGATAAGCTTCATGCAATAATAGAGCAATTTTTTTTTCCACACTTCATTCAGAAGTTGGAAACGAGGTCTAACAACGTTGATAGATTTCAATATATTATTATTCCGAAACCATATATTTAGAATAGGTAAAGAAATATAAAAAAATAATCGTTATTAATAATAAAAATGATCAAACTCATAATAGTCGTGTCTTTCATATAAAAATGATTGAACGGAAGCCTGTTCACTATACATACTTAACCTCACACATTCGCACGCATACACACACAGAGTCACACACACATTATATAGATGTGAGTGTATGCAAGTATATACATATGTGCGTGTATATATATATATATATACATTATATATCTATATATCTATATATATGCATATTTATATATATATAGACATATTATATATGCATATATTATGCATATATTTATAATATATACATGTACATATATATATATATATATATACGCATACATATAAATATATATGTATATATATAAATCTATCTATCTATCTATATATATATATATTTTTTTTGTTTTTTTTGTTTTTTGTTTTTCCAGTTTCAGCTCTTGAGCTGTGGCCATGCTGGGGCACCGCCATTGTGGTGAAAGAGTACAGCAGGGATCACCACCCCCTGCCGGAGCCTCGTAGAGCTTTTAGGTGTTTTTATCAATAAACACACACAACGCCCAGTCTGAGAATCGAAACCGCGATCCTGCGACCGCGAGTCCGCTGCCCTAACCACTAGGCCATTACGCCTCTATATATATAAATATTATCATACATATATGTGTGCATTTGTATGTACATGCACACGCACATACACAAACATACACACACGCACATACACGCTTACACACACACACATATCATGGTGTTTTTCCTTAGGCAGAGAAGTTTAATAACGAGAAGAATTGGAATTTCCAATCCGCCATTACAACAGCAGCAGCAGCACCACCAACAACAACAACAGCAGCATCAACAGCAACAGCAACAGCAACAGCAACAACAACAAAAACAAAAGTTCAGGGTGAAATATAGTGCAAACAGTTTGGTGCATTGTGTAATAGCAATGTGACTATAGCAGCTGCTAGCATTAGTGAATGTGACAATAGCAGGAGAGCAGTGTCAATACCCAAGAGGTTAACAAACGTGTGCGAATGACAACCATGTCACATTAGACTTCCTCTCACCCTCTCTCTCTCACTAAAATTTTCCATGTGATGATGTCAATATTATCGATGATGGCGATGGTGATAGTGATGATGATGACGCCGGTGGTGCAGTTGGTGGCCATTTTGGAAGCAGGGTTTTGAAATGGTGGCGTTCGCAGAGATGATGACGAAGGTAGGAGAACGATGATGGTGGCTTGGGCAATGCTAGCGATCAAGATAATAGTTGCAGCAAAAACGTTTAATCGTTGCCACATGTGTGTTGCCACATGTGTGTATGGGTACGTGTGTGTGTGTATATGTGCTTGTGTATACGTGTGTGTGTATATGTGAGTTTGTGTGTGTGTGTGTGTGTGTTCGCGTCTGCGTGTGTGAGTGTGTAGTGGTCTATTTACAGGTGTTTGTTGATGAACTAATGTCTTTACAATGTAATGTTTGCGTGTTTGCCATAGAGACGAGTTTTTCTTGAAAAGAAGCATTGCTGTAAGTTCGCACACACACACACACATATACGCACATATCTGTTTACATATATATATATACATATATATATATATATATATATATATATATATATATATATATATATATATACAGACACATGAATATATATCCATATATATATATATATGGATATATATACTAATATATGTACGTATATATATATGTAGATATATATGTATCTATATTTTATTCTTTCACAGCATCGCATATATGTATATATACACACACACACGTACACACACACACACACACACACACACACACACACACACACATTAATGCAGAATTTAAGGGACCCGCTTTATGATAATAAAGTAACGCATATTTCCATTGCAGTTCGTATTAAATTTTTTCCCGCCTCTATATTCCTGTGTGGTTAAATTTCCTTCCCAAGTAAATGGTTCCCGGTATCCTCTCTCTCTGTATATATACAACATACCTATATATATATATATATATATAAATATATATATATATATTATATATATATATATATATATATATATGTATGTATGTATTATGTATGTATTATGTATGTATATATGTACGTATGTATGTATATATATATATATAATATATATATAGTATATATAATATATATATATATAGTTTTATGTATGTACAGGAGATGGACAAAATAATGGAACAACACCTTAAAATTTCAAACAAATTTATTTTAATACGGAGTAGAACCCTTTGGCAGTAATTGCAGCTTGAATTCTACGAGGTATGGACTCGTATAAAGTTTGAATTGTTTTCAAAGGAATCTTTGTCCATTCTTCAGCTAAAACAGTCTCCAGTTCTTGTAGTGATGAATTTGGAGGATATCGACTCCTTACTTGTTTTTCTAAAATGCACCAAAACTGTTCCATAATATTGGGATCTGGGGACTGTGGTGGCCAGATAAGATGTTCAATTTCGCTAAAATGTTCCTCGTGCCATTCAGTAACAACTTTAGCTGTATGAATAGGTGCATTATCATCCTGAAAGATTGCGTTTCCCTCCGAAAACAGTTCCGCAACCATAGGATAAATTTGATCAGATAAAATGCTTAAATAGTCTTGACTATTAATTCTGCCATGAAAGGAAACCATTGGGCCGGCGGATTTCCAAGATGTAGCCCTCCAGATCATCACAGATCCTCCTCCATGTTTAACAGTTGGAAGAAGGCAACTTCTTTAGGCTGTCTCCACGATCGAATAAAACTATGACAAAAGGCCTTCTGGCCGTGATCAATCCGTCTTTTTGTAAATATTGGACTATATCCTCCAACGTGGGTTTCCTTTTCTCAAGACTGTATTGCCTTTGAATGTGATTCCAGAGCTATTTCTAGCGGGTCGGGTGACCGCGTAGAGGTTCACTTACAGGTAATATATACGCCACAGAATCCGGGAATATCGACGTTTATAAGCTTTGATATACCTATATGATGCCACATTGGTTTCAAATTTTGGTACAAGGCCAGCAATTGCGGGGGAGTAGGTAAGTCAATTACATCGACCTCAGTATTCAGCTGGTATTTATTTTATCGACTCCGAAATGGTGGAAGGTAATGTCGACCTGGGCGGAATTTGAACTCAGAACATAAAGACGGACGAAATGCCGCTAAAATTTTTTTTCCGGCGTGCTAACGATTCTGCCAGCTTGCCATCTTACGATGAACACTATATTAAACAAATGCATACCATCATTGACCTCTTTAACCGTTCCACCAAATTACACATCCCAACAACAATGTGAAAGCCCATGGTTTAGTGGTGAGAGTATGCGGCTCATGATTGTAAAATCACAAATTCGATTCCCGGCGGCGCGTTGTGCCCATATGCATAGTAATTTATTTCACGTTGCTCCAGTCCACTCAGCAGGCAAAAACAAGCAGTACCTGTATTTCTAAGGACCAGCCTTGTCGCATTTTGTTATTTCTTTATTGCCCAAAGGGCTAAACATAGAGGGGACAAACAAGGGGATTAAGTCGATTACCTCGACCCCTGTACGCAACTGGTAGTTAATTTATCGACCCTGAAAGGATGAAAGGCAAAGTCGACCTCGGCGGAATTTGAACTCAGAACGTAACGGCAGACGAAATACCTATTTCTTTACTACCCACAAGGGGCTAAACACACAGAGGACAAACAAGGACAGACAAACGGATTAAGTCGATTATATCGATCCCAGTGCGTAACTGGTACTTAATTTATCGACCTCGAAAGGATGAAAGGCAAAGTCAACCTAGGCAGAATTTGAACTCAAAACGTAGCGGCAGACGAAATACCACTAAGCATTTCGCTCGGCGTGCTAACGTTTCTGCCAGCTCGCCGCCTTTTTCACATTTTGTGGCACAATGAATCTCCCTGAGTACTCCACGCGTGTCTATGGAGTACTCAGCCATCGGCCTGTTAATTTCATGAGCAGGATGTTTCATTGACCGGATCAACTAGAACCCTCGTCGTCATAACCGACGGAAAGCCAGTGAAAAAGCAGATGACACGGAATAACTGTCACCACATCCAAAATATTGACGCTCCACAATCCCACAATAAAGTCACAAACATCACAACCTATTATAGTATAAGAAGAACAACCAAAAGAAGCTTTTGACCGTTGGCATGATCTCTTAGAAATAATAGCCAAATATTTCTCGAATCACAAACTAAACTTTTTCAGAAAAGCAAAGACTTAATAAATTCTCAAATATATATATAGGCGCAGGAGTGGCTATGTAGTAAGTAGCTTGCTTACCAACAACATGGTTCCGGGTTCAGTCCCACTGCGTGGCACCTTGGGCAAGTGTCTTCTACTATAGCCTCGGGCCGACCAAAGGCTTGTGAGTGGATTTGGTAGACGGAAACTGAAAGAAGCCTGTTGGTGTGTTTACGTCCCCGTAACTTTGGCAAGGGACCGATCCAATAAGTACTAGGCTTACGAAGAATAAGTCCTGGAGTCGATTTGTTCGACTAAAGGCGGTGCTACAGCATCGCCGCGATCAAATGATTGAAACAAATAAAAGAATATACATACATATATATATATACATATACATACATAACATTGTGTGTGTATATATATATATATATAATATATATAGTATATATATATATTATATATATACATATATTACATATATATACATATATATACACACAACATTTTACCCCCTTCGTAAATGTATATAAGGACACAGGGAAAAATGTGTCAAGCCATCAGGAGGCGTTCGATGCTTCCCAGGGCTTACAGCGGTGGTGTACCCCCCTACTGTCACGTTCGTGTTAGATTGACAGTATACAACCATTCTATATATATATATATATATATATATATATATATATATATATATATATATATATATATATATACATAAAGCGAGAAAGAGAGAAGAGAGATATAAACACATGGAACATACATATGTCTATAAACACAAATATACATATATGTATATGTAAATATAATATATATTGCATATGCATATATGCATGTAAATACATACCGCACAAGCATATATACATATATATATATATATAATATATATATATATATATATATATATATATATATATATACATATATGCATATAATATATATATATATATATATATATATATACATACACACCAAACACCACACACATATACATGCATACTTGTAAATGTATGTGATATGTGCCTGTGTGAATATGTGTATATATGTGTGTGTATATCTAACTACCTATCTACTTGTCTTTCGGTCTCTCTCTCCCTCTCTCCTCTCTCTCTATCTATCTATCTATCTATCTATCTATCTATCTACCTATCAATCTATATATATATATATCTATCTATCTATCTATTATCTATCATCTATCTATCTACTATCTATCTATCTATCTATCTATCTTCTATCTATCTATCTACCTATCTATCTATCTATCATCTATCTATCTATCTCTGTCTATCTATCTATCTATCTATCAATCTATCTATCTACTATCAATCTGTCTATCTATCTATCTATCTATCTGTCTGTCTATCTATCTATCTATCTACATCTGTCTATCTATCTATCTATCTATCTATCTATCTATCTATCTATCTATCTATCTATCTATCTATCTATCTTACACCATATATCATAACACTGTGATACACGATCCCTATTGATCGTTTTTTTTCCTCTTCCCCCTTTTCCCCCCCTTTTTCTTGTTTTTTCATTTCTCTTTTCTTTTGTTCCTTTTCCTTTTCTTTTTTTTTCTTTTTATTCTTTTCATTTTTTATTTTATTTATTTATTTATTTATTTTTTTTGTTGTTCTTTTCTTCCCTTTTACGATCCCTCTTGATCGAAAACCTACGCCACCCCTTTTTTTTTCTTTTGTTTTTTTGTTTTTTTTTCATCTCCCCAAAGGAAAAGCTCTACCTTGTAACTTGTCCCATCTGTGTGCAGCCCTGTGTGGCCAATAAAGAAACTTATCTATCTATCTATCTATTTTTTTTCCTCTTTCCTCCTTTTTTTCCCCCTTTTTTCTTCTTTTTTTCCTTTCTCTTTTTCTTTTGTTCCTTTTCCTTTCCTTCCTTTTTTTTTTTTCTTTTTATTCTTTTATTTTTTATTTTATTTAGTTTTTTGTTCTTTTCTTCCTTTTACGATCCCTCTTGATCGAAAACCTTATTTTTTTTTTCTTTTGTTTTTTGTTTTTTCATCCCCCAAAAGAAAAGCTCTACCTTATAACTTGTCCCATCTGGAGTGCAGCCTTGTGTGGCCAATAAAGAAACTTATCTATCTCTCTCTCTCTCTCTCTCTCTCTCTCTCTCTCTCTCCATATATATATATATATATATATATATATATATAGGCATGCTTGTGTAGTCATGTTTCTAGGTGTGTGTATATTGCTACTGCGCATCTGTATTTCTCCTCTGGTGAAAAGAACAGCATTGCTGTAGAAATGTTGTCGCATACATCACGTTTGCTCTCCGTTGGTCATGGTGCTACTGCAGTTGAGCACCTCACATATATCCACCTATATATATACATTTAGACATAAGCGCATACCCGTTCACCACCTGAAGCACACACAAATACTCACACACAAGCATGCACACACACACATACACACTTACATCAAATGTGTGTGTATATGTGTATAGACATATGTGTGTTTGTGTAATTATACGCAATGCTATATTTATAAGTAACATGTATATACCTTTACAAAGGTATCTGTGAGGGTATATATATATAATATATAATATATATATATATATATATATATATACCCTCACAGATACCTTCATATATATACCTATATATATATATATATATAGAATGATTATGCATATGATGTAATCTATTCATCAATATTTATGTGCAAGCATACATATATGTTTCCACGAGTATATATATGTATATATACTCATGTATATGTGTGTATATATTGTGTTAATGCTATTTAGTGTTATGCCTACGCAAATTATAACACCTGCGCGCACACACACACACACAAACACATACGCACACTCATACACACATATATATAAGGAAGTAGATACACAGGCGCATGGCTCAGTGGTTAGAGCGTCGAGCTTACGATCGAGTGGTTGTGAGTTCGAATCCCGGACCGGGTTGTGTGTTGTGTTCCTGAGCTATTCACTTTATTTCACGTTGCTCCAGTTCACTCAGCTGTAGAAATGAGTTGCGACGTCACAGGTGCTGAGCTGTATCGGTCCCTTTGTCTTTCCCTTGGATAAAACTGGTGGCGTAGAGAAGGGAGGCCGATATGCATGGGCGACTGCTGGTCTTCCATAAGCAACCTTGCCTGGACGTGTACCACTTTCTAAGTGCAATCCCATGGTCTGTCATGACCGAAGAGGGGTCTCAGCAGATACACACACGCATGCTCACTTGTACATACATGCAACTATATATATGTATATGTATGTGTGAGTGTGTGTGTGTGTGTGTGTGTGAGTGTGTGTGTCGAGTGTGTATATGTGAATGGTCAATATGTCAATGGTGATATTTCAAGTCGGCATATATGTGTACATATATGTGTATGTGTGGCGCGTGTGTGTGTTGAGTGTACGTGTGTGTGTATGAGTGTGCGTGTTTGTGTATGTATGTGCGTGTGCGTGCGTGCGCGTGTATGTGTGTATGTGTGTGCGCGCGCATGTATGCGTGTGTGTATATGTGCCTGTGTGTGTATGCGTGTGTATATGTGAGTGTGTACGTGTCTATGTGTGTGTGTGTGCTGCAGTGTGCTACAAGAAAGAAGAAATATCAATACCACCGTTACACCGTTATAAGCACAGACATTGTTGTGTGGTTAAGAAACTCGCTTTGAAACCACAGATATTCGGGTTCGGTCCTACTGCGCTGCACATTGGACAAGGGTCTTCTAATATAGCTTAGCTATGTACACATTTGCTCTCTGTCTGTCTCTCTTTCTCTCTCTCTCTCTGACTCCGTCTCTCTCGTTCTTTCTCTTTCTCTCTCTCCCCGTCTCTCTCGTTCTTTCTCTCTCTCTCTCTCTCTCTCTATATATATATATATATATAATTCCTGTGCCATGTATATGTATGTATATATATATTCATTTATTCCTTTACTTCTCCGGCCATGCTGGAGCACTGCCTTTAGTCGAGCAATCGACCCGAAG
>NW_021836051.1:5000-10000 GCF_006345805.1 Octopus sinensis
ATCATTATTATTATTACTATTATTATTGTTATTATTATTATTATTATTATTAGTAGTAGTAGTAGTAGTAGTAGTAGTAGTATTTTTATTTTTATTATCATCATCATCATCATCATCATCATTATCATTATCTTAATCATCATCATCACCTTCACCATTATCGACGTCGTTGTCATCACCATCATCATCATCATCATCATCATCATAATTATTATTTTTCTTTCGCTTTCTCTGAATGAACAATAGCTATTTAAATCTCTTATAGCGAAGCTATTTAAAGTATGTTGAAATTACATAGGAAGAAAAAAAATTTCAAAACATATGGAAATTATTATACTAAAAAAAATCAATGAGGCGGTGATTTTCTTTCATTCTTAGACAAAACAAAACAAAAAAATGCAAAAAAGGTGTTAAAGAAATAATAAAAAAGTATATAATAAAGATAAAAATAATATTAATGCAACATAGATAGAAGCTGTCTGCAGGCGATGATAATTATTTCGCTGTTTCATAAACCACGTACTACCTATATTAGTTTGCAATAAAGAAAGCTCTTAACGAAGTCTCTAACACAAAAGAGTACTTCCGGTTGATTGTGGAGTGCAGGAGTGTGTGTGGAACATTCTATTTAATTTTTTAACAAATATCAAGGATATATCCAGTTGTTTTAATCAAATTGTACAATAGAAAATTTGTTGCTTTTTCACATTTTCACAGGCAACATTCCTCGCTATCTCTCGCTCTCTGGGTTCCATCGCTCTCGTTATTTTTACTTTCCGTCTCTCCATTCTTCATTCCGAGTATATAACGCTATCGTTTTACCATCTTCCTCTCATATCAATCAAATATTTTAATCTATTTTCCTTCCTGTATGCACATTGGGGTTCTTTTCATCTGAATGAGGGAAATGAAGTGATAAAAAAATATCTTGGCACCTTATATCTCATACTTCTTTCATTTCCTGTAAACGGATTCTTCTTTATTCTTTAACATTCGTCTCGCTTAAGCTAACTACTTATCACGATATGTTTTTTCTTTATACATTATTTTTTCCTAGTTTCACTTTCACTTTTCAACTGATGTAACAACATACCGTTGATATATCAGTTTTATGTCTCTCTCATTTCCGTACTTATTTGTTTCTACATCCTGAACGTTCACTAGGTGGCAACACAATCTTCATAGATTTCATCCCCTTTTATTTTACTTCCCGTCACTCAATTCTCTCCCTTTATGTCTCATTTCCGACGACCTGTCTAAAACTTCGCCTTTTCCTTCATAACATTCAAATAAACAATCGAACCCATTCCGTTCCTTTTTCTTATTTTACATATTGTTCTTGTATCTTCTTCTTCTTCTTCTTCTCTTCTTCTTCTTCTCTTCTTCTTCTTCTTCTTCTGCTTTATTATTACTACTATTATTATTACTATTATTATTACTATTATTATTACTATTACTACTATTATTATTATTATTATTATTATTATTATTATTATTATTATTATTGTTATCGTTACTGCCATCGTTGTTATTATTATTGTTAAGTTTTCTTTCTTTTCTTTTACATCCGGTTGTCTATTTTGTGCATAGGGATGTGAGATGCTAAGGTATTCCGGATATCTTTTTAGAACCATATAGATTATTTTCTATGGAAGAAAAAGACTCAAACACACAGGAATGTAAGAATGAGTGTGATGAGGCAACAACAACAACAACTACAAAAAGAACACATACACACACACAACAAAAACACCAAAATAAAAACACAACAAAAGCTAGTAAACAAAATTGCTTTTAAATATAAAAGATTAAACTGTATAGAAATCTATGTGCATATTTCTTGATAAATTATTTTCAGTATTTAATTAGATGTGTACGTAATTACACTTTATTGAATGTTAAAAAATATAAAACTGAACTGCAACTAGAAGCTTCGAGATTAATTCAATTAAATTTGCTTCTTTCGCGTAGGTGTCTTCAATTTTGTGGAATTACGTGAAGAGATTATAAGAAGAATTAGAATAAATGTGTTTGTAAATCTCCTACTCACGTATGCATTTTTAGCACCAATTAAGTAGCTGGAATCACAGCATCTATCATATTATTCTATCGTGTCTTCCCTCTCTCTCTCTCACTCTCTCTGTCTCATCTTTATATTATTTTCTTTCTTGCTGGTCTTTCTCTCGTTCTCTTTTCCTCTCTCTGTGTTTTCCTCTTCCCTTCACTCTTTTCTGTGGAATGAGTTCTCTGAAGAATAATCACGAGCAATACCAATCAAAAATGCACCTAACTGAATAAGCTTGATCTTATGAACTTTATAAACACGTGACCTATTTATTATTTTTATATCTTTTTATTTATTTATTTATTTTTTTTTGGAATTTATTTTTTTTTTATTCCTTAATGACTTATTTATGCCACTTAAGAATTCAGAATTATTTGTAGAAAAAAAGTTTAGATGATATGTTTTTGCTAAAATTCCAGAGATTCTCCAAATCCTACTGAGTTAGGGCCTTTCCTTCAATTATGTTCCCTCGTATTGTGTTGGGCTTCCTCCTTTTTTTTTGCTAAATGTGTGTTTCTATTCATAATTTGTTTTACAAAAACAAAATGGAAGTTATGTCAATGTCTATCCATTTATCTTTCCATGGATTTATGTTACTGTTTCAATCGCTATCTAAATACTCTTTTACTCTTTTACTCTTTTACTTGTTTCAGTTATTTGACTGCGGCCATGCTGGAGCACCGCCTTTAGTCGAGCAAATCGACCCCGGGACTTATTCTTTGTAAGCCCAGTACTTATTCTATCGGTCAGTTTTGCCGAACCGCTAAGTGACGGGGACGTAAACACGCCAGCATCGGTTGTCAAGCAATGCTAGGGGGGACAAACACAGACACACAAACATATACACACATATACATATATATATATATATATACATATATACGACAGGCTTCTTTCAGTTTCCGTCTCCCAAATCCACTCACAAGGCTTTGGTCGGCCCGAGGCTATAGTAGAAGACACTTGCCCATGGTGCCACGCAGTGGGACTGAACCCGGACCATGTGGTTGGTAGACAGGCTACTTACCACACAGCCACTCCCATTTATCTATCCATGTATTTATGTTACTGTTTCAATCTCTCTCTAAATACGTTAATATATACAAAAATGATCCATAAGATATGCGAACGAAAGGGCTGATAAATGAATGCAGAACAAGGTACTGTGGAGAAGATAGAATGGTATACTTTAGCGAAATACTATATGGATATAATGAATTTGTTGTGATGATATATTAAACAATAGGATGGGGATATTATTATTGAGGGTGGAGATGTGATTATTAATGATATTAATGATGGTGATATGATTATTATGGTATATATATTATTATTATTATTATTATGGTATGTAGGTGATATGATTATTATGATGGTGATATATATTAATGATATTAATGATGGAGATATGATTGTTAATGATAGTAATGATATTAATAATAATATTGATGGTGGAGATATGATTATTAATGATAATTATTATCATTATTATTATCAATAATAAGGCTGCAAGGTGGCTAAATTGTTAGTATGCCGGACAAAATGATTAGTAACATTTCGACCGGCATTGCGTTCTCAGTTGAAATGTTGCTAACGTCGATTTTGCCATTCATCATTTTGGGATCTATAAAATAGGTCGCAGTTGACCACTGGGGTCGATGTTATTCATTTACACACTTCTCGAAATTGCTGGCCTTGAGCTAAAATCTGAAACCAGATTTATTATTATTATTATGGCAAATTACATTCTGAGCCGATGTCGACTTTGCCTGTCATCATTCCATTGACGATGAAATAAATAACAATCAAGCATTCGGTTCAATGTAATCGACTCGCCCTCTCCCTAAATTTGCTGACCTTGTGGTAAAAAGTTTAAAACAATTATTCTTTTTTTATTACTATATATATATATATATATATATATATATATACCTGACCGATAGAGCAACAAGATTTTCATTTTTTATTCTGTCATTGATTATTTTTTCTTATTTCTCTCTGTCGAAGAGCGTAGGCACGAAATGTAAAAGACTTTTTCACTTTCCCGAGCATCAAACTAATACACTTCCTTGTTGTTCAAGGAACCGTTTCGCCTGGCGTGTCAACGACTCTCCCAGCTTGTCTCCTTGGGTGTGTAAATATTGAATAGAGAACATACACCACGTTAAAATTGTCTAAATATAAAAGGTCAGGACAACGAAAGCACACACCTGGAGTTGAAACGTGTGCATCTATGTGGCGTTGTATTTGTATCGATAGTAAAACGGCATTCGTTGCAGGTCCCTGTGTTGACCAAGTAGAAGCGGTCTGGCAGAAACGTTAGCACGCCGGGCGAAATGCGTAGCCGTATTTCGTCTGCTGTTTACGTTCTGAGTTCAAATTCCGCCGAGGTCGACTTTGCCTTTCATCCTTTCGGGGTCGATAAATTAAGCACCAGTTACGGACTGGGGTCGATATAATCGACTTAATCCGTTTGACCTCTCTGTGTTTAGCCCCTTGTGGGTAGTAAATAAATAGGTATATCGTCTGCCGTTACGTTCTGAGTTCAAATTCCGCCGAGGTCGACTTTGCCTTTCATCCTTTCGGGGTCGATAAATTAAGTACCAGTTACGCACTGGGGTCGAAATAATCGACTTAATACCTATGTCTGTCCTTGTTTGTCCCCTCTGTGTTTAGCCCCTTGTGGGTAATAAAGAAAAAGAGATAGGTATTTCGTCTGTCGTTATGTTCTGAGTTCAAATTCCGCCGAGGTCGACTTTGCCTTTCATCCTTTCGGGGTCGATAAATAAAGTACCAGTTTTGCAACTGGGGTAATTGTGATTCCTTTGTCCTTGTTTGTCCCCTCTATGTTTAGCCCCTTGTGGGTAATAAAGAAATAGGTATATAATTGATGTGAACTAGATAAAGATTTTTTTTTGTTTGTAATCTCCATAAATCG
>NW_021836051.1:15000-25624 GCF_006345805.1 Octopus sinensis
AAGGGTTTTAATGAAACAATAGGGTGAATATAGATGGCGGATAAAAGATTACAGCATTTATCAATCGTTTGAAAATTGTAAGCGAACGAAAGTAATATAAAAGAAACTCTATCATCATCTTCGACTCAGCAGAATGCCTGATAAAATACACAAGATGAAGCCACGACGTAATCATTTAATACTGCAAGAAATAGCGACCAAATTCTTCTTCAAATCGCTCACTACCATTTTTAACGAAGCAAAGTGGGAGATATTGCATTATATGATTCGTGTAATTTTGTTGCGTGATGGGTGCCATCTTGGTTTATTCAGGTCATGCGATAGATAGATAGATTGTCAATGTCAGCGTTCGCTTACATTCTGCGTGTAAGTAAGTCAGACGACTGCCTTCTAAGAATATAGTAATACAGTTAAGAGGAGCACATGCGTAGACATATTTATATTTGTGCGTGTGGTCAAATGGTTAGGGGCATTGGGTTCACGATCGTGAGGTTGTGAGATCCATTCCCGCGGGCGTTTTGTGTCCTTCAGCAAGATACTTCATTTCACGATACTGCAGTCCGTTCAGCCGGGGAAAATTAGCTGTGCCTGTAATTCAAAGTGCCAGCCTTGTTACATCCCGTGTGAAGTTGAATCTCCTTAAGAGCTACGTTAATGGTAGCGGGTCTTAGGAATACACAGCCACTTGTACGTTAATATTACGAGGACGATGTTCCGTTGATCAGATCAACGGGAACGCTCGTCGTCGTAACTGACGGAGTGCCAGTCTGTGTATGTATGCACAAGCGTGTGTTGGTGCGTGCGTGTGTGTATGGCTTTTCTTAGAGAAGTTTGACCATGCTTGTGCTCATTTTTGCGAGCCTAGCCTTTCCCCTTTCTATTTTTCTTGGTTTGTAGAAAACTGGCTGTTGCCTATACATACATGTCACCAATGTCCACGCCATCGATTTTAATTCCATGTAAATTCCGCCGACTTGGGCCACTGCTGTTTGGCATTCATATCATTGCAGGCATTGCTGTCAAAATGCAAACACTTGGAACAGATCTTGCAAGACGTCAAGCCTAACACTCTAACGTTTCCACCAATCAACCGCCCTAGATTAGTTCTATTTCATCGACCTATAAAGGATATGTGACTTCACACACATAACTTTAACATTACAAGGAAAAGTTTCAGTGTCCTTGCTGGCATCAGACACAAAGTTTTGGCGGTCGTTTGGGTTAGGTGTCTCTATATTTGCGAGGAGCTATACTTATCTTACTATAATTATGTATATAATTATAGAATATTCTGTATTTATATATATATATATATATATATATATATATATATACACGATCTGTTCAATTCATCTCGTATTGAAATTTTTTGTATATATCTTTTATAAATATATATATAAATTTATGCAAGAAAATTGTTGGAATGAACAGGCTTCAATCATTTATCACAACAATTGTTTCTGTGCATAACTAAAAGCTTTTCGTTGCTGAGGTTTCTAAATTTAACATTTTCTTCTATAAAAATTACATAAACATGATCCAGCAGTAGCTTTGTACACGCATATCATCAGGTGACTGGCTTTGAGAGCTCAAAGCTCATGGAGAGCTCTCTTTGAGAGCTAATAGCCGTAAAGGAGCTTTGTAATACACGTCATAAATGTATTTCTTAGATGATAGTAAATAAATGTTTATATATGCATATACATATGTATATACACGGGAACACACACACACACGTATATATATATATATATATATATATATATATATATATATATACTTGCGCAGGTGCGGGTTGTAAGAAACTTGGATCTTTTCGGTTTGAACGGCAGTTTTTTCTAGCGTTGTCATATGAAATTGTCACCCATAATTATGACCCTAGTATCGATCTATTGTATTTCAATCTGTTTAACAGTTAGGGTTAGGGCTAGGGGTGGGGGGAAGGGTATCTTTTTTCTTCACAAATGTAAACAAACCCAATCTGTTTCTTAAACGAGGGACATATTCATACAGCACAGAATGTTTTTTAACTCAATGGACGTCATCGATTGGTTAAAATTGCAGAAATTGAAAAAAAAAAAACAGCAACTATCTTACAAACTATAGAATATTCTCAATAAAGCCAAGAGAAAAAGATGTTTTATAAACACATTCTACCAGTATACGAAGTTTAAAATTTTTATTAGTTACCTAGAAATTATGTTAAAAACTGCCGTTCAAACCGAAAAGATCCAGGAGCTTACTTCCCAACCATATACATATATATATATATATATATATATATATATATGTACGTATGTATAAGCAGGATGGTCACAGCTGGAAGGCTTCTCATCCTATGTCTGCTCAGTCAGAGCCAACCTTTGGTGAAGATGGTACAAGTGCTATAACAATAACTACAAAGTCTACTGCCACAACGACAGCATCAACACATTCAGAAATTCCAAAATTCAATCTGTTGATCTTTTGTCTTTCTTTTATGTTTTTTAAACCTACAAAATAGTACAATAGATTTGTTTTCGGTTCGCTTCCTTTCGACGTCTACAATGGTGAGCAGTGATCGTATTTTGTTCCCGTTCACCATTTCTATAATACTTTACATGTTATTTTTCGTTGAATTTCCTATTTTTTATATTTGTTCATCATTTCCCCTCCATTTTCTCTTTTTATTTCTCTCTCTCGCTATTGCTTTTTCCTCGTGTACCGTTATTCTTCGTTCGACATTTGTAAAATATCGGTGAAATAGTGTTATTGTATCTTGTGACGCCATTGTTATATGGGCACAGAAGCGGGCATCATACAGTTCTTTTATATACGGTTTTTGTATGCGTTTATGGTTGATTTTCTTTCTCTTTTTCTTTTTCTTTTTTTACTCTGCACAAAATGTTTTGTACGGAATTAAACTCTGTATATATTTACCGAACAATCGATTTATTTTAATAATGGTTCTGTTTTCTTTTTTTCTGTTTTTTTTCTCACAAGAAAACGAATTCTATTCTTCTTTTGAAGAAGGGAAGAAAGAGAGGTTCAAATTTATACAATTCTTGACGACGTCTGAATCGTGAATATTTGACCTTTTCGCTCGCAATATTTCAAATATTAAATTTTTATATGAGAATAAAATTTTTAAAATTTTCTACAGTATGCACTGTTGGTAATCATTTGTCAAAGACGGCATCGTCATGTCTACCATAGATTATCTTTCCTGACGAACTTCAAACATTCATCGATATCAATGTTATATTACCTCGCAGAGGACTGCTACCATATTACTTCCCAGCTCACAATTCTCTTCGCCTTTCTCTCTCTTTCTCTCTCTCCCTTTCTCTCTCTCGCTCTCTCAATTTTTTTTATCAGTTTTATATGTCCCTATATGCTAATATTTCTCTTTCTCTATCTCTGTCTATCTCCTTCTCCATCATATCATCATTCTTTTTACCTCTTTATATGTTAGTCGCTGACTCTGCCTTTCATTTTCCCTACTCTCTGTCTTCCTCTCTCTTTGTCTCTATCTCTCTCACTGTCTATATATATGTATATATATATATATATATATATATGTATGTATATATATATATATGTATATATATATATATATATATATATATATATATATATGTATTATGTATGTATATATATATACATATATATATACATATGTATGTATGTATGTATATATATATACATATATATATACATATGTATGTATGTGTATATATATATATCATTATCTTTCTATCTCGCCTTCTTTCTCTTACATCGCAGCATTCTTTATAACGTTTTACTCGTTAGTCTCTTTCTTTACCTCTCTCTCTCTTTCACACTCACTCACTCACTAATTTCTCAGCAAACTTTCACCTCCTCCTATCGACACCACTCTAGACTCAGCTTCTGGACATAAATTCTACTTTACAGAAGGCAGCGCAGCAGAATAAATCTGGTTTCTTCATTCGTTATTTACTATTCCCAAATTCTCACTTTCTTCAACAGGAATTCTTAAACACTACTCACACTGAACACTTTATACCGCCAACACAATAAACCGCCACTAAGAGGCACGTTAATAGCAGCTCTTACGCTTTTATTGTTTAAGAAAGATGGCCCCTTTCAAACGAATCAGGTAATATATCCTTTCAAATTTAAGAACTCCCAAGATTGAAGCTAATGGATTCTAGTGGTGTTAGAGTTGTGAAGGAGACTCAGTGTGGTTCTGTGTATACTGTCTTCATTTTTAGATGTTAAATATTGTTATTCCTGTTGTTACTGTTTGTATTTTCGTGCATAGGTCAGGCCTAACGGAATGTTGCCGAATGATCAAAAGTGTTCCATTTTCCCTCCTTTTTTCTTTAAATAAGTTGCTTGATATGTGCTTCGTGTTTGATTAAAGACAGCACAGCATCAGTTGGCGATTTAAGTTCTTATTTCTTTACTACCCACAAGGGGTTAAACACAGAGGGGACTAACAAGGACAGAAAAACGGATTAAGTCGATTATATCGACCCCAGTGCGTAAATGGTACTCATTTAATCGACCCCGAAAGGATGAAAGGCAAAGTCGAACTCGGCGGAATTGGAACTCAGAACGTAGCGGCAGACGAAATACTGCTAAGCATTTCGCCCAGAGTGCTAACATTTCTGCCAACTCGCCGCCTTTGGCGATTTAGATCCTATACTTAGCAAGTCGTTTGACCGTAAATAAGTTATTTCGTTGTCTCATAGCAATACATATTGTTGTTGTTGTTGTTGTTCCTGCTGCTTTCGTCACCGTCATTATAATTGTTGTTGATTATCCACCAAGTCCAAACCTAATCAGGTATATCCTATGTTCGATGAGGTTCTAACAGTGAACATTCCGCCTTTCCAGACACCATGTATCGCTGGCTTTTACCAACTGCACTGCACAATTAAAGACCTGCAAGGACACCGTATTTCGTTGTACAACCATAAAATACAAGGAATTATAAGTCAATATTGTATGCTACTGTGTTAGCAGTGCTATTGCATCAATGGCTAACGTTATCTCTACAAATTTACAATAGAATTTGTAACCAGCACTGATTTTCTTATAAAGTTTCAGGCGTCTCGGATATAAAATGTCGTAAGAAAATAATTGCTGACGATAATTTCTATAGCAAATCTGTAGAAATAATCTAAACAACCACGTTCATCTACATGAAAATCTGGGACAAAATTAGCAAAAGTCTTCTTTCAGGTTTCAGCATTCTAGGGCAATGGTTCCCAACCCTTTTATTTAAATGATCTTTTCCACCGACCCCTTTTGATAGGCTTATCCTTATGTGTATATCTATATAAATACAGCTTTGTGGTGCAACAAGGCACTAATATTTACTGGAAATAGCAGTCGATACAAATACGACGCTATTGTAAAGCTTCACTGTGTATATATACTGGCAAAGAGGTGTGAGTGCAACAAACATGAAAAATTTGTCTTACCTCTAGGAAGAACATTAGATAAAAATGGACAACCCAGAATAGGATAATGCAGTACCTAGGTTTCGGACTCTTCAAATACGATTGACAACGTAAATGTGATCAGTATTCATCAGTTGCATTTACCTAGATAGTATTTCAAATGTTGTCTCGTCAATGCCAGTACATTCGCCTGAACGCTTAGCCGCTAAGAGAACGAGAACAGTGAAAAAGTTATATATATATATATATATATATATATATATATATATATATATATATATATATGAAATTTTGAATATATATGTATAAATTTAATATATATATATATATGAAATTTTGAATTTAGTTCACGGTCCGTGGACCACAGGTTGGGAAGCACTGTAATAGAGTCTTATGCTAGTAGACTTTAACTACTATTTCTGGTGGGTTAAAGGACCACGTATAGGAGCAATCTCGTTGTTTTGTTGTCTAGACTATATTCACGACGAGATGTCCACACCATTGACTTTTAATATCGGTTTCTTCACAAACTATTACTTCATCATCATTAACAATTTATCAGTAGAAAAAATATTTTCACAACTTATTTTTATGATATTTTTTTCATATACAATGTAACTGCGTACATGACATACAAAATATATACACACATACAAATGCACAAATACACACACACACACAAACATATATATATATATATGTATGTATATATATATATAACCTACAAGCACTCATTTACACTAACATACGCACGTATGTGTGTGTGTGTGTGTGTTAATTACATTGTTGTTATAAAGTCTTCTAGAATATTCATACGTACATGCACATACATATACACATGTATATATATGTGCGTGTGTATGTGTGTCCACATATATACACACGTAAACGTGTCTACATATATTTGTGTGCATACGTGTGTATAAGTGTATGTAAAGTTAATAAAGTCATATTCACACACTAAGTCGGATGTATTGAAATATGTATACATTACATACATACATACATATACATACATATATATATACGCACACAAACACACACACACACACACACACACACACATATATATATATATATATATATATATATGTATATATATATATATATATATATATATATATGTATATATATATGTATATATATATCCATACATACGCAAATTTGCCTGTTCTGAAGAAACAGCAGCAACGTTAATATTTTATTTAGTACCATGTTGAGTTCTGTAGATAAAATGGAAGTGTAAAACTGTTTGCTATAACTAATTTATACTTCATTTTCTTTTATTTCTCACCCGTCAATCACAGCCATAATTACTAGATATTTTTATGCACTGGAAAATATAAAACTTACACGTAAATTATCTACAAGACACCAGCCATTTTTTGCAGAGCAGGTCAGTTTTTTTTTTAAACACGTGTATAACAAACCTATCACTCATGAAGTCACGTTTGTATAATGAAAAGAATATGAAACCTCTGGTACGATCTCGAGAATATATTATTATGGTGGTCTTTACAAGAAGCTCTATATACTATAGAAGCGACAGAGAACGAAAACAAGTTGTTGTTCAGGGGGAGATAATCGCTTCCAAGTGCATCTATCTATCGTCTTCAGAGGATTTTTTTTTTTGTCAGACTGAACAGAGTAAGAAGAGAATACATCTTGTTGTAGATAATTCTTATTTTCATAGTAGCCGTGCATGTTATCATTTCATCTTTTTTGGGAATCTTCAGCATTACACAAATCCACATTTTCAAATTATTGTATGTAGGGACATATGTAAACATAAACTAAAACTAGAATATCGTTGTCGAAACGACATTCATACAAGATTTACGAGCCATCTAAATTCGGGTCTCCGTGCCATATGACAGAACAGACGTATCTCAGCTGTAAATCGGTTGTTAGTAAGAAAAACATTACTAACAAAATGAAGGAAAACCTGAATTTAAACAATTTGGAAAAGTTAAAGCGTTCAAATAATTTTTTTCTTAAGAAATACACATGCCATCCAACATCAGATGCTTCGAAATAAGTGTTGACAACCATTTCAACCGGAGCGATAAGGTTCGCAAGTTAAGCACTTGATGGCTAGATATCATTCGACTTGTGTGTAGTATTATAATTAGAATACAGCTGAATACTGTGGTTTTAGCATACCAAACAAAACGTTGTGAGAATTGAGGAGTCCTACAGAGAAATTACAAGTACATATACAGACACACACGTGCACACGCACACACACACGCACACATGTATGTATGACTTTTCATTGAGTTTTATTTCAGTTCTCGAGAGAGTTCAAGCCAGTCGCTAACAAAGTGACAAGACTACTGGTATTAAGAGTGTTCTCTGTGTTTGTAAATAGGTGGTTCATTTGGTGGGTTGGTTGAACTGCTGATACACACTCCCGAGTATTTGCATCTGTTCATATGTGAGTCTCAGATGGAGAATTTTTGGAATGTCTTAAAATATTCACTGTATCACTAATAGATTGGATTTGGAGAACCCGTGTCATTTTATTTTGCTCTTTCTGCGCGAAACTGATTATTTCTAGATTTTTCTGTAAATTTGTTGGTACATAATCTAATACCACCTATGATGATAGCCAGAGTACAAGAGCTCTAAGTTCCGCATTAATTCGCCATAATTGTTCCCTTTCTCCCGGACTTCTTCCAACGTTTGTTTCTGAGCTCAGATGCAACCGGGGTCGATTTTTCCTCTCATTTCTATGGTCTATGAAATAAGCAACATTTGAATATTTGAGGTCGACATAATCGGCTTCTTTCTTTCCCGAAATTGATGGTCTTCAGTCAGAATTTGAAATCATAACTTAAGCGCATTAGAGTTCCACGTTTCAAACTTTCTTCGCAGTCATTCGTCGTCTTTTCCTCCGAATATTTTTCGTCACATGACCGCTGTCATGCTTTCCAGATGATGTATTATATTCTGTAACTAACGGTACTGGTTGCATTACATCTCGATATCAACCGTGTGACACAAAGACATTCTTATGTAATTATTTATTTATCCGTTAATTATATTTCGCTTCCTTTCGTTGTTGCTGGCGACGCAACAGGTGTGCGTAGGCGTGTGTCAGTGTGTGTCTATATCTGTAAATGTAATGAAATTTTATTTAACATAATCATAATGTATGCAGTATTCACCGGCGAGCTGGCAGAAACTTTAGCACGCCGGGCGAAATGCGTAGCCGTATTTCGTCTGCCGTTACGTTCTGAGTTCAAATTCCGCCGAGGTCGACTTTGCCTTTCATCCTTTCGGGGTCGATAAATTAAGTACCAGTTACGCACTGGGGTCGATGTAATTGACTTAATCCGTTTGTCTGTCCTTATTTGTTCACTCTATGTTTAGCCCCTTGTGGGTAGTAAAGAAATAGGTATTCACCAATATATACAAATACCTTTCACATACACACGCATGTATTTGTGCAATATACATGTGTGTGCATGTCTTTGTGAGTGTGTGAAAGTGTGTGTAAGTAGGTAGGCATACACATAGGTTAAAATTGAAATCTCGATGTCCATCACGTAGGAAGTTTAAATTATTTGTTTGGTACGAGCTGTCCACAAGGCTTTGGGTTGTGGATACGAATATATATATATATATATATATATATATATATTATATATATATATACATTAATACATTAATATTATGCTGGACAACACAGATACAAAGACACACATGAATAAAATATAAACATACTATACATAATACATATATGTAATATATATATATATATATATAATAATATATATATAGAAGCCATTCCTATGCATATATATATATAATATATATATATATATATATCTATATATATATATATATATATATATATATATACATAGGAATGGCTTCTATATATATATACAATATATGTATTATGTATGTATGTTTATATTCATTTATTTTATGTTGTTTTTGTATCTGTGTTTGTCCAGCATGATCGCTTGACAACCGATTTTAATGTGTTTACGTCTCCGTAACCTAACGGTTCGGCAAAAGAGTCCGATAGAATAAGTACCAGACTTATAAAGAATAAGTCGTGAGGTCGATTTCTTCTACTAAAAGACGGTGCTCCAGCATGGTCGTAGTTAAACGAAGAAACAGATAAAAGAATAAAAGAATATATAAATATACTTATGTATACATACACCACACACCACACACACACACACACACACATACACACACACATACACACACACACACATACACACACACACACACACACACACATATATATAATATATATATATATATATATATATATATATATAATAATATATATATATATATATGAGAGAGACAACAGCAGGCAGATCTATTTAGTTTAACGCTCGAGAAAAATGGAAAGGTCTTTGACGTTTCCAGCGTACGCTCTTCGACACAGAGGGAAGAGAGCGGAGACAATGATGAGAGAGAGGAACAAAAGAACGGATTGATAAATGTGTTAGCATTACCGTTTCCACGTGTGGAAAAAGACGAGTGAGATGATAGGCAACATAAAAAGACATTCAGAACATTTACTAGGAGTTACAATATTACATTTGGAATACTTTGATTTGGCTCCATATGACTTAAAGTTCTAGGAGTGGTAAGTAGCTTGCTTAGTAACCACATGGTTCTAAGTTCAATCCCACTGCGTGGCACCTTGGACAAGTGTCTTCTACTGTAGCCTCGGGCCGATGAGAGCCTTGTGAATGCATTTGGTAGACGGAAACTGAAAGAAGCCCGTCGTAAATATACATATATATATATATATATATATATATATTTGTGCGTGTGTGTTCGTGTGTGTTTGTGTGTCTGTGGTTGTCCCACCAACATAGCTTGACAGCTGATGCTGGCGTGTTTACGTCCCTGTAACCTAGCGGTTCGGCAAAAGAGAATATTTAACACATTCTTGAACTTCTTGCATCTCCGCATTCGTGTAACTAAATCTCATTGAGATAAGTTTCTTTAAGAAACCTACGAAACTTTAAGTCATGTAGAGACGAAATCAATTATTTTAAATAATAATAATAATAAAAGTTATGATAATTATATTATGCACACACACACGCGCATACAGTCGCTCACACACACAAACAAACAAACAAACACATAAAAGTGATAGAAAGAATAAAGTCTATATTGCTACAGGGAAATTCTCCGACCTTTCGTAT
>NW_021836052.1:0-17500 GCF_006345805.1 Octopus sinensis
ATAAATGAAATGGTACAGGAAGAGAAGCTGAAAAGGGGAGAGAGATTTAAAAACAGTGGGAGTTAGATAGGTCGAGGGAGTGAGAAAGAGAGGGAGAGAGAGAGAGGGAGAGAGAGAGAGGGAGAGAGAGAAGGAGAGAGAGAGAGACGTAGAGAAGAGTAAAAGAGAAAAGGGAAAGAGAGAGGAAGTCCGAGCGACAGAGATACTGTAGTAGTGAGAGTGTATTAGGTAAAGCGATGTGCACAGAAAGAGAAGAAGCGATTCTCAGAACGACAAATTGAAAGGGTTTAAGAGCGAGCGAGGGAGAGGGAGCGAAACTGAGGAAGAAAGAGTGGAAGACGGAGGAAGCAGGAGACAGAGATAGAAAGACTGATACTGGAGCAGAGAAAGGGAAATAGAACAGAATAAAAAGCAACAAAACAAAAGGGTTAAATAGATTTAGATCTTCGAATTCAATCATTTTGATAAAATCTACATTTTATAGCTCTTGACACACATACACATATGTGTGCATATGTATATATATATATATATATATATATATATATATATATATATATATATATATATATATATATATATATATATATATATATATATATATATATATATATATATATATGTATATATATATGCATATATAGGTATATACATTCTATTGTATATATATATATATATATATATATATAATATATATATATTATATATATATATGTATATATATTTTTATGTATGTAGAGACACAGGGGTGACTGATCGGTAAGTAGCTTGCTTACCAGCCACATGATTCCGGGTTCAGTCCCACTGCGTGGCACCTTGGGCAAGTGCCTTCTACTATAGCCGCGGGCCAACCAAAGCCTTGTAAGGGGATTTGGTAGACGGAAACTGAAAGAACCCCGTCGTATATATATATATATATATATATATATATATATATATATATATATGTATATATATATATATATATATATAGATATATATATATATATATATATATTGTGTGTGTGTGTATCTGTGTTTGTTTCCCCACCATCGCTTGACAACCGATGTTGGTGCGTTTACATTCCCGTAACTTAGCTGTTCGGCAATGGTGTAAAATAGAAAAAGTACTAGGTTTACAAAATATAAGTTTTGGGGTCGACTTGTTAGACTAAAGGCGGTGCTCCATCATGGCCGCAGTCGAATGACTGAAACAAATAAAAGAGTAAAAGAATAAAAGAATATGTATGTATACGCACACATGTATTTGGTCTCCTGTATGTAAGTACGTATATATATATCTAAATTCTGTACGACTCTCTTACTCTTTTTTTCTGCCCCTTCACACTTTCTTCCATTATTCTTCTTCTCGCTCCCACTCTCACATTTCTCGTCCTTCTCTTCATTCTCACTTGCTCTCCTCTTTTACCTCACTCTCTCCCTTTCCTTTCATTTTCTCTCTTTCTCACCCCTCCCTAATTCTTCCATCCCTCTGCTCCCACTTCTCCCCTCTCCTTCCACGTGACAGCTGTTCCGACTATCATCCGTGTAGCATCTCTATTATTCCTTCTCATGTCTGTCATCTCTTATATCCCTGCCGTAAGGCTTCACTCCCACACACACGCCAGCTTAATTTAATTTGTCCTTAGTCGAAAGACACCTGTTGTTAACGTCCAATTGTTTGTATTTGTAATTGTGTGTCATTTCTCCATTTTTTCGTCCCTCTTTTCGTATAAATTCGGTTGCTCTTCTTTTATATATATGCATACACACACACACACACACACACACACACACACACACACACACACACACACACACACACGCGCACACACAGCACACACACGCACACATATGTATATTCAATGCACGTATTTATTTTTTGCAAATTGCTCATGTACATTGTATACTGCATCATATATTACTGCATATAATTTAGAAGTTCCTTGATTCAATCTTTTTATGGACATAATCCCAGGAAGGGCTCGCTTTCAGACCAGAAGGTTCCCGGCCCAGTATCACTACGTAGCACTTTTGACAAGTGACTTCTAGTTTGGCTCTGGACCGGCAAATATCTAGTGAAATATTTTGTAATATAAACCGCGTGAAAACCCGTAATATATGTGTGCATATGTGTGTATGTGTGTGTGTGTATGTGTGTGTGTGTGTGTGTGTGTGTGTGTGTGGTGTGTGTGTGCGTGCGTGTATCTTTGCTTTTCCCCCACTTCTTGGCAACTAGTGTTTTTCCTCAAAAGAACCTGATAGAAAAAGGACTAGACGTTAACACAATAAGTGCTGGGGTCGAACAGTTCGACTAAACCCTTTAAGTTTTTGCCCACACATGGTAGTAGTCCAATGAATTGATACAATGAAACAAAAGTGATTCAAAAATAAAAGATAGGTAGTTTTTACCACATCCATCCATCTATCAATCCATTCATCCATTCATACACACTCATATACACACAGCTTCGTGTTCATTTGTCAGTTTTTAGAACATTTTGTAGTCTGGTTGTGCATTTGAATGTGCAAGCTATTGTGTATGTGTGTGTGTTCGTGTGTGTGAATAATCGGTTTCCAATCAGACTTCCTTGAACTTTGCGCAGTCTCATGGTTGAGTAAGCTGTGAAAACATAGCCACAATCGAGGAATAAGAGCTCAACAAAGCCTGTTGAGCGAGGTGGATCTCGCATGATCGTATCAGGCAAATTAAATAGGTGAGTATTTACATAACGTTATTCATCAGGCTTTAAAAATGGAATGTTGAGAGGTTGATTCATTTAAAGTTCAAAGATTTATATAGAAAAAAACATAAAAGATAAAAATATATTAATTCAATTGCAGGGTAGAAGACACCTAGGATCTTTTCTGTTAGGGTGCCAATCTCAGGTTCTGTTCGAATAGATTTCATATTCAGTGTAATGATATACTTTCATAGGCTAATTAATGCCATGAAATTCATTTTTGCTATAAATCAATAAATAAAGAGTTACTAGCTATTAAAGTTTGAAAGTTTTGGATAATTTTAGCCAATCGTAAACCACAGATACGTTCATGCGTGTTTGCATAATAACAAGCCGAATATGAAAACTCCTTTGTCTGCAAGAAAACACGTGTTGACAAATTTTTGAAACCATTCGTTGACTCTGTATTCTACTGTTTTACCCACCGAAAATGCATATCGAATGCTCAAATGTTTGTTTTTTGAAAATACTAAATTTGTAATGTGCTGTTTATCGCATGAAATTCAAATTGAACTACAAAAACGTGCTGTTTACTCATTTTCCGCGTGTAGAATACAAATATTCTTTTTTACTCTGAGCACAAGGCCTGAAATTTTGGGGGAGGGGTCCAGTTGATTAGATCGACACCAGTACTTAACTGGTACTTCATTTATCGATCCTGAAAGGATGAAGGGCAAAATTGACTTCGGCGGAATTTGAACTCAGAACGTAAAGACAGACCGCAAGCATTTCGCCCGGCGTGCTAACACTTCTGCCAGCTCGCCGCCTTGTGTAGAAAACAAATATTGACACGTGTTATTCTCAGGATGTTGACAAAATGTACTGTCACACACAAAAAGGACGGCTTCCAAATCCTGTTTCCTGACTGGGTGAAAATTATCAAAGTTTAAATCTCGATAACTAAAAAAAAAATCTGGAGAAAGTGAAATAAATCCAGCAATTCAGCTCGGAAATCAACATTAATGTACCAAATTATAAAGTTTTCGATAAGCTTTAATTTTTAAAACCCTGACAGTCATCGAAAAAAATCCGATTCAAAATTCAAAACACAGAAAAATTAATTTCACTTAAAATTTATTATTTATTATTTGGTCCCAGTTGGTGTGACGAAAATTTTGACACCAAATAATAAATGTTTAAGGGAACTTAAACAAAGTTTGGCTGTAAATGGCTTATATGTGTCTTCCATGATGTAATTACTATAACTTCAACCTACAATCGAAGCCCAAACTCACTTGTCATGGTAATACATCGCCGAGATGAATGTGTTAAATTGATGGAATATTTAAATGATTCTTTCCATGAAGATGACGTCATGGCGGATTGTTTTCAAGAATCACATTTACGTCGGGCATAACATTTCACAGTAATTAGTAATGCAAGAATTAATTAAAAAAAAACAAAGAGAAAACAAAAACAAAACATAATTAATGAACTTGGTGCAATGCTATTAGCCTTGAAACGGAAATGCACAGAGAAATATAAATATTTATTCGTAAATATTTTCTTAAAATATATTCACGAACGGAGAAATGAACGCTGAAACCTATTCACATACATTTACCCACACACACACAGTGAGAGAGAAGAAGGGAAGGAGAGAGAAAATGAGGAAGAGAAAATGAGAGAGAAGGAGTTGATGTTATCCAAACACCAATACACACAACCCTATATATACATGCATACATACACGTTATGTGTGGGCGTGTATGTATATATATATGTGTGTGTGTGTGTGTGTATGTGTGTGTGCGTATTTGTATTTATGTATACATCTGTATACACACACATATAACCCCCCCACACACACACACAGAAATAAACACACACACACATATATATATATATAATGTATATAAACATAACATACACAGATAAATAGTTACATACAAATGTACATGCAGAAATACTTAGCTAGCTACATAGATTATATATATTGAGATCCAATTTTAGCACGGTCAGTAATTTCCGGGGATTAGTTAATTACAACGATACCAGTGTCCAATCGGTATTTATTTTATGAACCCCCAAAAGAATAAAAAAAAAAAGAACACAAAGTCGACCTTGGTGGAATTCGGACTGAGAATGTAAAGATGAGCAAAATGTCGCTAAGAATTTTGTCCGACATGATAACGATTCTGGCTGCTCGTCGACTAATGAAGATTATATATATTAGCGTTTATGCATAAGCACGCGACATATACGGTATATATATGTGTATTTGTAGAAATAGACCTCAATGTGTGTGTAAAATATGAGTTGCATGCAAATGAAATTTCCCTTTACAGAGAAAAATATTAGATTTTGTAGGAATAAATTCTTTAAGAAGGTTTATAATTGAAAATTAACGTATTGCTTATATTAAGCATGCATGCAGTTATTAAGCAAACATTCATTCCTCCCACCCACTCAGAACGACATTATATATATATATATATATGTGTGTAAGTATGTATGTATGAGTGTGTATTTATATGTTTATGTATATATATATATATATATATATATATATATATAAAATAATAGTTATCGCCATACTAATATGGCATTCTTATAAAAATAAGAATAAAGCTGTCCGCTTATTAGCTCCATGAGGCCATCGCCTTAAGTTAGCTATTTGATACACAAACTGTATCCATATAACCTTCGAACAAGGGAGGTCAGTCGCTCCACACTACTTGACCGGCAGCTACAGACGCGTTTCGGGGTATTGCCCCTTTTCAATGCAGCGTAGCCAGCCAGTAGGTGTCGCTTCCGACAATCTCTGTTCGATGGTTTTATTTACTTAGTTTCGGTGGAATACATCCACTTGTTTTCAATAATAGAAATATTAAAATATTAAAATTTAGAGAGACTTAGTAATTTTAATATTTCTATTATATATATATATACATAAACATGTGTATGCATATATTCTCTTATTCTCTTGTTTCAGTCATTTGACTGCGGCCAGTTTTGATTTTGATTTTGTTCCCTTGTACACTGCAGAAAGTGGAATACACTTCTTCGGCTTCATCCTGAGGTATCATGACAGACGTAATAAAGCTTTAAATTTGACTGCTCGAGAGAGAACGTTAGAGGCTAGTTTCATATTTTGGCACAAGGCCAGCAGTTTCGGTGAAGGGCAAAGGTCGATCACATCGTCTTCAGCGTTCAACTGGTATGTATTTTATTGACGCCACAAGGATAAAAGGCAACGTCGACCTCGGCGGAATTTGAACTCAAAATGTAAATACGGACGAAATGTAGCGAAGCCTTTTGCCCAACGTGCTAACGCTTCTCCCACCTCGTTACCTTAGCGGCTAAGTTGTAATGCTATGTATATGGTGTCTGGCTAACTTTTAACAATAACTTACCAGATCGATATGAGAAAGGTGGTACATGTTTGGTGAATTTTCTAGCATGTCAATCAATCGGGTCGGAGTCTTCTCATAGCCACACAGTGGAGAAGGGTTTATAGATGGATTGTCAACCGAATTATTATACGAAGGAAGAAAAAAACACCAGGGGAGACATAATTGGTAACCGAAGTGTGAGAATCACTCATCACGATAGGAAACGTGTTGCGTTAAATTGCGAAATGGCAAAATGGCGAAACTTTGAAATGACAAAATGGCGAAAGGTTAATAAAGGAATAATCAGTGATTGAGGAAATTTTGATAAACATTGTATCTTGAAAGATATTTATGGTTCTGTATATGAAATATGAACATCGGAACTATGGAACTGTCTGGTAGAAAAGAGAAAATGCGAGAAAAGAAGAATTTCTTTGAAAGAAGATGGAATCATATCGGTGTGTTTAAACGAAACTTGTATTTCCCATGTAGTATTTCGGAATTTCTTTCAGATAAATGGTAAATGTAAAATATCTCTTTGGGAAGAACATTCTATCTATATAACTGTGAGTATGTAGATACACACACACAGACACACGCATGTGTACTTTCATATGTATATAGATGTACGTATGTATATATATCTTCATATAAATATATATGATACCCACAAACATTTACTTTTACCCAATTATATATATATATAAATACCTATATATATATATGTGTATATATGTATATACATACATATATATAGATATATATATATATGTATGTATGTATGTATGCATACATGTAGTTATATATGAATTTGTGTGTGCGTATATATTTATGAATGTTTCTGTATATATTTATGCATTTATTTATATATACGTGACCATGAATCTGTGTATGTCTCTCGTTCAAATGTTTAAATACCGTTTCGCCTTAGCAGCATGCCGTGCGGTATTGTCTGTCTGAAATTGTTCAAATATACAATATTTTGAACAATAGATATAAAAGGTCACTGCTTGATGAATAATAATAATAAAAAACACCTACAATTGCTATGTAATATAGGCAACATAATATTATATATCTCACAGTTTGATACGATTAAAGGAAACTACAACGCGTTCATACTGCTTCTCTCATTCATACAGATGTGTTTTGCTAGTTTTGGGGCTTTTTTTCTGCAGTTCAATTCTTAATTTCATTCTTTGATGGTTTCTGTTTGTTGTAAGTTTTATTTTTCATATCTAACATTTACTAATTTATTATTTTTAAAAGATATTCCAGCAGCTCTTGTTGACGTTCCATACATTGTTTTGCATACTGTTGTTATTAAATTTTGGTTTCGCTGAAGTTGTTGCTTTTGATGTCGCTTGTATATATATTTATATATATATTCTATGCTTCTTGTTTTTGTTGTTTTATGGTTGTATTAAATGAAATGTCCTAATCGCAAAGCGGTTTCGATTCTTTCAAAGGATGTGAGTTCGTTTATAAATGGTAATTAATCCAGTAAAATACCATTGCAATTACACTCTCTCTTCGTAGACATTTCTTAAAATGTAGAGACTTTATAAAATATTTGTTTGTTTGTTTTAGATTTTCGCCTTTGAATAAGTAAAAGATATAGAAATAAGAACTTGTAATGGCGGTTAATATTATATTAAACTTTCTAACTTAATCGCATTGCCACTGTTTGTCTGTCTTGTACACGGAAAGTGATTTTATGTGTATGTGTGTGTGTGTGCGTGTGTAAAGAGAGAGAGAAGGAGAGTGAAGTAGACAGAGAGGGTGAAGGAGAGAGTAGAGAGAAAGAAAAACAATGAGAAGGAGAGATAGATAGAGAGCGAGAGAGAGGGAGGGGCAGAAACGGGGGAGAAGCAATGAGATGGATAGAAACTAAGAGTGAGAAAGAGAGAGAAAGAAAGAGAGAGAAAGAAAGAGAGAAAAAGAAAGAGAGAGAGAGAGAGAATTGCAAAATTTCTTAAATCAGGGAACTATTAAAAGAATTGCAAAGTTTTGGTCAAGGCACTTCTTCGAAAAGTAATGATGCTTTCCTTCGTAAAGACATAATAGCATGGATTCGTAGAGGGATAGATAGCTAGGTGGAAAGATAGATCGATCGATCGATAGATAGATAGATAGATAGATAGATAGATAGATAGATAGATAGATAGATAGATAGATAGATAGATAGATAAGTAGGTAGGTAGATTGATAGATGGATAGATAAATAAATAGATATATAGTTAGATAGATAGGTAGATAGAGATAGATAGGTAGGTAGATTGGTAGATAGATAGATATATAGATAAATAGATAGATAGATAGATAAATAGATAGATAGATAGATAGATAGATAGATAGATAGATAGATAGATAGATAAATAGGTAGATAGATAAATAGATAGATAAATAGATAGACAGATAGATAGATAGATAGATAGATAGATAGATAGATAGATAGATATATAGATAGATAGATAGATAGATAGATAGATAGATAGATAGATAGATAGACAGACAAATAATCTGGATAGCTGATATATAGTAAGGCAGTGAGATAAGTTGATACTTTCGTAGACAGACACGTAGATAAATAGGTGGATAGTTAGACCGTAGATGGACATATAGCTAGATATAAGTACATAAATATGTAGATAGGTAGATACATAGGTAATTAGAAAGTGAAACACATAGATGGATAGGTTTGTAGTTAGATGGTTGTCTAGATAAATAGATGATAGATAAATAGGTAGTTTGATAGGTAGGTAGGTAGGTAGGTAAGTAGGTAGGTAGACAGGCAGATAGATAGAGCGATAGATATTGTGTGTGCTCAATTACACTTTAAATTCAGAATAAAAAGATATTTTTCTATACGTTTCGTTACTTTTACAATAATAAAATGTAATTTAGTATAGTATACAACTGATTTAGAAACAAGATGAAAGCATATACCGAAAAGTTATATAAATAAATTGTCTACTAATATATTATTAACAAATATTTCCCTTTTTGGTATGATAGAATCTATTTATAGGAAATACATGCCGTGTTTGGAATTCACTGCAGCATCTATGTCATTGATTGTAGACAATATCTGCCGCAGTCAGAGTTCATCGTTGTAGCTATCAGTTTACAGACCCGACAGAGTTGCACTTACGTGGTTGATCTAACAAACAAACAATCCTTACAGCCTACAACCATAAGTCTTTAAAGCCAAAACTACACTTCAGTGGTTGAGGTTTCGTTTGTCTGCTTTACCACTGCAAGACGCAAACACGTTGGGTTGCATGGTTTTAGGGAGCCACATAGCGTAAAACATAAAGCCATTTGGCAGTCCACTTTTGCATCTTCCAGGTGTACAGTGAAAGGAAATCACTCGCTCAAATTTTGAAAAGCGAAGGGAAAATCAGAAAATGTAGATTTTAAGATAATTACATGTAAATAAGTTATGAAGGTGATGGCCAAGATAATGTAGTCATAGGTCTACATGAGAGCTGATCCGGGGTAAATATCCTTTCTGCTATAGGCCAGGAGGCTGGAAATATTTGGGTTGAGCATCAGTCGATTACATCAACCCCAATGTTTCACTGGTACTTAATTTATCAACCCTGAAAAGATGAAATGCCAAGTCGACCTCAGTGGAGGCAAAAGTCGACTCAACATTGCGACGGGCTAAATATCTATTTCTTTACTACTCACAGGGGCTAAACACAGAGAGGACAAACAAGGACAGACAAACGGATTAAGTCGATTATATCGACCCCAGTGCATAACTGGTACTTATTTAATCGACCCCGAAAGAATGAAAGGCAAAGTCGACCTCGGCGGAATTTGAACTCAGAATGTAGCGGCAGACGATATACGGCTGAGCATTTCGCCCGGCGTGCTGACGTTTCTGCCAGCTCGCCGCCTTATTTGGGTTAAATATGAGTGACAACTGCAGTAAACGTGCCCTGACAGGACGAATAACGCAGAGAACACAATATGGCCGTGTTGCCACATGAAAATCTGTTTAATTGGTGACGTAAGTCTAAGCGAAAAAAGTTCCAGTGTTACGCTTCAAACAAATCGAACAATAGCATAAAATCTGAGAGAGTAACTGGCACTAATTCTATCAACCCAGGAAGGACGAAATGGGAAGTTGACCACGGCGATATTTGAACTCACAACGTCGTAAGAAATGCTGCTACTCATTTTATCAGATATGATAACGATTCTGCCATTCCTCGGCCTCTTTCAAGATTTGAAACAAGGCTAGCAATTTCAAGGGGAATCGGCCAATCGATTACATAGATACCAGTATGTGACTGGTACCTTTTTTGTGAACACCGGATCGATGAAAAGAAAAGCTGACCTTGCCAGGATTTGAACGCACAACATCTGAAAAAAGAAATCGTTTCTTTTTGAAACTTTGGCACTCGGACGGATATTTTGAGGAGAAAGAGTCAAGTCGATTCCATTGATCTCAGTATTTCATTGGTGCTGTATTTTTATCAACCCCAAAGGCAGCGAGCTGGTAGAATCATTAGCACACCGGGACAAAATCCTTGGCGGCATTTCGCTCGTCATTACATTCTGAACATTATTTACATTTGACGGATATTTGTCCTCATCTTGTTTGTTGCTAACACAACGTTTCGGTTGATATACCCTCCAGCCTTCGTCAGTGTCTTGAGGAAATTTCGAACTTGGGTTCTCATTCCTGAGGTATTCTTCGATGTTATTATTATTATTATTATTATTATTATTATTATTATTATTATTATTATTATTATTATTATTGTCATTATTATCATTGTCATTATTCAGGTCACTGCCAGGAATCGAACCCGGAATCTTGGCATATGGCGTAGTAGTTAAGAGCGCGGGCTACTAACCCCATCATTCCGGGTTCGATTCCAAGTAGTGACCTGAATAATAATAATAATAATAATAATAAAATCAAAAAATAATAATAATAACATCAAAAAATACCTTAGGAATGAGAACCCAGATTCGAATTTTCCCAAGAGACCTGATGAAGGCTGGAGGGTATATCAGCCGAAACGTTGTATTAACAACAAACAAGATAAGGACAAATATCCGTCAAATGTAAATAATTTGCATCTCTTAAATATAGAACTGTTTTACAGTTCAAATTCGACCGAGGTCAAATTTGTCTTTCATTCTTTCGGGGTCGATGAAATAAGTACCTGTTGAACACTCAGAGTTGATGTAACCAACTTACACCCTCTCCCAAAATTGCTGGCTTTGTGCTAAAATTCGAAACCATAAAGCGGTGAGCTGGCTAAATTGTTGGCACGCCGAGCAAAATGCGGAGAGGCATTTCGTCCGTCCGTACGTTCCAAGTTCAAATTCAGCCGAGGTCGAATTTGTCTTTCATCCTTTCGTGGTCAATAAAATAAGTACCAGTTAGGCACTGGAGTCAATATATGTTTCTTTATTACCCACGTGGGGCTAAATATAGAGGGGACAAACAAGGACAGACAAACGGATTAAGTCAATTACATCGACCTCAGTGCATAACTGGTACTTAATTTATCGACCCCGAAAGGATGAAAGGCAATGTCGACCTCGGCGGAATTTGAACTCAGAACGTAACGGCAGACGAAATACGGCTACGCATTTCGCCCGGCGTGCTAACAGTTCTGCCAGCTCGCCGCACTGGAGTCAATATAATCGACTAGCCCCCTCCCTCAAAGTTTCTGCCCTTGTCCTTATAGTAGAAAAGATATTTTATCAAATCCAAAAGGGTGGCATGTACAGTTGGCCTCGGTGGGATTTGAACATAGACTATCGCTATTCGAAAGGAATACAAGTACTCTGTTCAATGCTCTATCAATTCTAGGAATATTTACCATAATGAAACGAGCTCTAGTTTGAACATTTAAGCAAACTGAATTATGTAACGAAATCGTTGACAAACACCGAACATTTAACAAAAGGAATTACATTTGGAAGATTCCTCAATTTATGCACGAACGAATGGCAATTGAAGCTATTTATGAAAGTTGGTCTTGTCATGTTGTCATTTGAACTCGTGTCTATCGGTTGTCACAGTTTCAGACGACGTTGCCATCCGAACCGGGTGCGTAACCAAATCAATAGAGTTGAGAGAATAATTTTAAAGGTGATAAGTGGCTACAAAAAAAAAAAAGACAGAAAAAAGAAAAAAGGAAAAAAGAAATAATAAAAATTAAATAACTAAATAAACAGAAAAAGTAATTTGATAAGGAAATCTGTGTTGCACCTATTCCGTTATTTGGTGTGATGGGAGGACAAAAGATTGGATGAATTGTAACGGCGCTATCAATGATTGAATGTTTCATTCGAAAGTTTGGACGTTATTCAAGTACACATTCACACGCACACACACACATACACACACACACACACACACACACATACACACAAACACAATATTAATTGCTTTATGAAGACTTATTGATTGCTAATTTGTCAGCCATTTTATGTTATTGGTTTATTGTTGTTATTGTTTGTATTAGTATTATTATTGTTATCATTTCTTTGTTCTATGATGTCGACGTATATATACATATCTGTTTGTATGAGGGCCTATGTCTATGATTATGTTTGTGTGTGTGTGTGTGTGTGTGTGTTGCTGGTGGTGATTCTATGGTGAGTGTGGTGTGTATTTGTGTGTGTGTGGTGTATGTGTGGTGTGTGTGTGTGTGGTGTGTGTATATTTGTACATAAATATTTTTTTAGTGTTATTACGAGTGGAAAGATAGTGGACGTAAATAAAGGCACAATATCCCTGTTCAAATATTTATATGAAATAAGAAGACGTAGAAGATGAAGAGGAGGCTGAAGAGGAAAGGGGAAGGGGAAGAAACAGGAGCAGCAGAAGCAGAAGAGGAAGAAGAAGAAAATAGCAACAGTATTAATACTAATTATATGTTGTTGATGATGATGATAATGATAATGAAGAAGATGATGATGCTGATGATGATGATGATAAAGAAAAAGAAAAGAGAAACGTACAAGGAGGGGTGAAAGAAGGAGAAGAGTAGTAGAAGAGGAAGAAGGAGGAAAAGAAGAAGTAGGAGGAGGAGGAGGAGAAAACAACAATTATCATACTAACTTTTTGATAATGGTAATGATGATAGTAAAGATGATGATGAGACGACTACGCGATGATATGATGATAATGAAGATGATGATGATGATGATGGTGATGATGAAGATGATGATGATAAAGAAAAAGAAAAAGGAAACGGACAAGAAGATGAAGAAAAAGAAGAGGAAGGAGAAGAAGAAAAAGGAGGAGGAGGAGGAGAGAGGAGAAAACAACAACAGTTATAATACTAACATTTAGATGATGATATGATAATGATGATGATGATGATGACGATAATCGATGATATGATGATAATGAAGTGGATGAAAAAAGAAAAAGGAAACACAAGAAGATGATGATAATGATGAAGAAAAAGAATGAGAAGAAATAGAAGAAGAAGAAGAAGAAGAAGAAGAAGAAGAAAAGAAGAAGAAGAAGAAAAGAAAGAAGAGAAGAAGAAGAAGAAGAAAGAAAAGAAGAGAAAGAGAAGAAGGAAGAAGAGAGAAGAAGAAGAAGAAGAAGAAAGATAAGGAGGAGGAGAAGAAGAAGAAGAAGAAGAAAAGAAAGAAGAAGAAGAAGAAGAAGAAGAAGAGAAGAAGAAGAAGAAGAAGAAGAAGAAGAAGAGAAAAAAGAAGAAAAGAAGAAGAAGAGATAGAAGAAGAAAAAAACAGATATGAGATGATGACGATCGATGATACGTGTGATATGATAATTAAGATGGTAAAGAAAAAGAATTAGAAGAATTAGAAGAAGAAGGAGGAGGGGGAGGAGGGGGAGGAGGGGGAGGAGAAGAAGAAGTAGGAGGTGGAGGAGGAGGAGGAGGAGGAGGAGAAAAAGAAGAAGAAGAAGAAGAAGACGCCGTAAAGACATGCTGGCGGTTTCTAAGTAATGAATTAAATCTGATTTTAATTACAGTAAATTCAAATGTGCTTTGTTAGGCCCATTCTAATGAATCACCCATGAAACTATCAGTGTAGTTAAGTAATTATACTTCTTCATCAATAGACGGAACCAATTAAAATGTTTCACGTAGATAAATATCTGTGGCAATGCATATACATATGTGTGTGTGTGTGTGTGTGTGTGTGTGTGTTTGTATGTAAGGGACGTTTGGTTATATTTATGTGTATATTAACAAGAATTGTGTGTCTCTATATTTGCACAAACACATGTACTTGCAAAGAGGCCTGCCTATAGATCTCCGTTCGTAATACATACACAAGCAAGCCAACACACACTCGCACACATACGCACTTACGTATTTGCATGAAATGTGTCATATAAATACTAATCGAAATTGCTTGAATGTATACACAGGAATATACGGACATATACATTCATGTATATATCGCCAGCATATCTTAACGGCGTCTTCTTCTTCTTCTTCTTCTTCTTCTTCTTCTTCTTCTTCTTCTTCTTCTTCTTCTTCTTCTTCTTCTTCTTCTTCTTCTTCTTCTTCTTTACTTCTTCTTCTTCTTCTTCTTTTTCTTCTTCTTCTTTTTCTTCTTCTTCTTTTTCTTCTTCTTCTTCTTCTTCTTCTTCTAATTCTTTTTCTTTATCATCACCATCTTCTTCATTATCATCATATCATGGTTATCGTCGTCATCATTATCATCATCATCCATCAACATCATCATCATCATCATCAAAAAGTTAATATAATAACTGTTTATATATATACATTTGAATATAGATATATATATATATATAATAATTTATATACATATATATGTATATATACATCCACACACACGCACACACGCACACACACACACACACGCACACACACATACACACACACACATATATATATATATATATACATGCATATATGGGTGCAGGATGTTACCAGCGGTGAACATTTTTTTCCTGCATTGACTTTTAAACGAACAGACGTGTTTCTCTCTCTCTCCTCTATATATTTTCTTTTCAAACAAAATGATGTTTCTCCCAGCCTTCTCTATTTTCTTCTCTTTGGTCTAACGACCCTCCATTTTTGTTTTCCTTCGGCTTCCTTGTATGTCTCCACTGTTATTATTTGTGCCCAACATTGACCCACCATAAATCCTAAAATCCATCTTAGAATTTATAGGAGCAACTGTCTTTGAAGACTCATTGTCCTTGAATGCTCGAAATGAGGAGAAGATAGATAGCTGACGGCTGATGATTCTCTGTATTAACTTGCCCTGTTTTCCATTTTATCGTTGTTTACGTATTTCATGTTACATGCACCGTTGGTGACGTCCTGTACCCATATATGCATGTCTATATACGTATTTTTATCATTTCTTACTGAATTGAACGCGACGCATCCAAATTCAAGTACACACACACACACACACACACACACACACACATATATAATATATATATATATATATATATATATACTGAGTGAAAGAGATAGAGGGAGGTGTATATATGATGTATATATGTAATTTTCACGTCCAGGGGAAGACCACTCAGCGGAGTGAATTGTGGTTGAAAAAAAAGCTTGAAACCAGTGGCCCCTTAATGCATAAAAAAGAAAAATCAATCCACCATTGCAGTGTTGAGAAACTCAAAGTCATTTTGGACATTATACGTATTCGTATATTTCGACATTTATATGTGGATATATTATAATATATATATATTATATGTATTATATATATGTATAATATATAATATATATATATATATATATATATATATATATATAAATATATATCTTTATATGGTTTCATGCACGCGCACACGCGTCACACCCATACACAAACACGCAAATATACACTTACACACACACATATACATTTTAATGAGAGCAGTAACCTAGCACAAAAGAAAAAAGAAAAACTGAAAGCAATGTTAGCTGAGTGCATGGCGTCGAAATATCAGAAAAAGTGTTATGAACACGAATCGGAGACTGTGAGTGAGAGGATGACGTATAGGATTCCATGGGAATGCCTACTAAAGACTGATAATAAAAGTGAGGCAAAGAGAAGAAGATACACGTAAAACGATTGAAAGAAAGAAAGAGAGTAAGATCTGAGATTTTGAAATAGCAGACGACCCAGAGTGGATAGTAAAGAAAGTGAAGAAAATTGAGAAATACAGTACATTGCTATAGTTGAGGAGATTGTAGAAGGCTAAGATTTGAAGTATTCCTGTAGTAATTGGAACGTTTGAAACAGCATCTACACCGTTGTGTAAGAGACTAAAAGACATTGGAATTTGTGTGAGGTTTGCATTGATGAGTTATAGAAAAGTGCAATTCGGCAAGAATTCTAAGAAATGTTTGTGAGATTTGAGGAGACGTTTGTCACCAAACCTTAGGTTAGCGTCCAAGATAATTAAATTGGCTTAGAATACCTTTGGAAGAACAACAAAAAGCAGCAGCATCAACAAAAACAACAACAACAATAATCTACTCTCAGCACAAGACCCAAAATTTTTGGGGAAGAGTCCAGTCGATTAGGTCGACTCCATTACGCGACTTTGCTTTTCATCCTTTCGGGTTCGATTAAATAAGTACCAGTTACGCACTGGGGTCGATATAATCGACTTAATCCGTTTGTCTGTCCTTGTTTGTCCTCTCTATCTTCAGCCCCTCGTGGGCAACAAAAAAGTAAAACATGCAAACAAATACACACACACACACACATACACACACACATTGACATATATATATATATATATATATATATATACATACGACATACTTCTTTTAGCTTCTGTCTTGCAAATATATTCTCAATTTGGCCGATCAGACGGTATAGCAGAAGTTATTTCTCCAAGGTACCATGAAGTGGCACTGAACCCAGAACCAAAATTCTTATCACATGGCTACGCCTGCGCCATAATTGATTATTCACAAATATGATCTGCACGCCCCCCTTGAAGGCACTGCCCCAGCATGGCCGCAATCCAATGACTGCTGCAACTGAACGAAAAACGGTAAGAAAATGGTCATCGATTCCATCATGTTTGACCTTGGTTCTAGGGCCAAGAACTACAATGTCAGCACTCAACAACAACAGCAACAACTAACGAGCATGAACACTCAATGGAATCTATTGTTCTTTGAGAATGTTTGGCCTTGTCCCTAATAAATATAAATCAATACCAATGGAAGGAATATTCTTCCGATATTCTCTATATGGCATCTTATAGAAACATATTGATCTAAATAGCAAAAAAAATTCTATATTCAAAATAAAATCTTAAACATTTACTTGATTGGTTTTGGCATCGGAGAAAGAAACATTCTGAAACAGAACCATTATTTTCGTGCCATCATTTCTAATAAATTTCTTTTGCACAAACCTTCAGTAATATTCCGGCGATACTGAATTACCAAATTATAATGATGACCTGTCTTCTGT
>NW_021836052.1:20000-26750 GCF_006345805.1 Octopus sinensis
ATGATACATAGAGGCGCAGAAGTGAAACGGCGCTGGGGAGAAGTGGATGGTGTCTCTGCAATGATGGTCATCGATTATTTATTTTTTTTTTTGTTTTCAGATTTCTCATCCCCAAATGACAAAAAGAGCGAATAAATAAAACATGATGGTGCGCGTATTAACGCCTTCTAAAACATACAATATGCTGTTATATTTAGTACAATGTGCGGACGGTGACAGCAAAAGCAGCAGCAGCAGCAGTAGCAGCAGCAGCTGGAAGAGAATGTTTCCTTTTGAACATGGTGCTCAAACACAAGCTGATAAAGGTTTCTTCATAATCACATGGTTCCAGTCTCGGTTCCACTACTTGGTACCCCGGACAACTGCCTTCTATTATGGCCACGGGACGATCAAAGCCTAGTTAGTGGATTTTGAAGACGGAAACCGGAAAAAAGCCCGTCGTACGCACAGGCACACGCAAACACACACGCACGCACATACAGCACACACATACACACGCATACATATATCATTGGTTCACGACCACCACTGCTTGACAACCGGTATTGCTTTCTTTATGTCCTAGTAACTTATAAGTTAGGCAAAGCACCGATAGATTAAGAACTAAGTTTTAAAAAATAATTATTGGCTTGGATTAGTTCAAATAAATCCTTTAAATGATTATATATATCTATCTCTATATATATGTGTGTGTGTGTGTGTGTGTGTGTGTGAGTGTGTGTGTAAATATATGTATGTATATAGATATACACATATATATATATATATATAATTTACACACACATACACGCACACACACAAAGAACAAATAAGCTTCGCAAGCGAATAGATAAAGAGATTTACGGGGGAACCTCCACTTCAAACTTCAAAGGGACAGTATTGAAAAATATAAACTGCACATAAATATGGCCGTATATAACCAAGTTTGGGTTCTGTAAATATTTTAGTTCATAAAAACATATATATAATTTTAATGTAAATAAATTCAAATCCTCCCTCCTCCAAAAAGTATCTACCTCCCTGCTTCTAATATTAACAAAGATCAATTCCTCCCAATAAAATTTATTTGCCTCCTGAATTATTTTCAAAATACCCTTCCTTCTACAACCGTGACTTGAAAACTTTTTATGAAAGCATAACATTATTACATTATGACTAACTACTTCACCATGATTAGCATATGCGAAACCGGTAGACTACATCAATATTTTCATAAAATATTATACATATATGTATGTATATATATATATAATATATATATATATATAATTATATAATATTATATATATATATAATGTATGAGCCAGCTATCACTCTAGGGTCAGGTACTCGCGACTGAGGATTAGCTAAACAGCTGAAACTGAGTCAGTCTCGCGATCCTGTTGTCTACTAGAGTATGGTAGGTTTTTTTCCCTTGCTAGCAATATATATTGTATCTAAAGTGTGCAGCGTCGCATCGATAACCAGCTGGCGGAAGATCTGTCTGGGGTTAAACCAGTAGTCACATGAAACAGTTACTTTGATATATAAATATATATATCGTTGCTATTAAACTGTCGTATGTCCAAATTTGGTCCAAATGCGTTTTTACCAATATTTATTTTTGCTTGCAATAGCTGGTTCTTTTGGTCAAACTATCGTATCTTCAGCAACTAAAATGCTAAGATATCAAAACAAATTTTTGTTTCACTTTCTGAAAAAAAAAACGTTTCGGACGTAAGACACTTTTGCATAATAGCAACGATGTATATTCTCCAATATAAAATTTCAGTGGATTTTCTTGTTTTAATTTTTACTACAATTCACCAGCTGGAATTTTTCTCGGAAATTTTTACCATCTATATTCTATCTTTTATCTGTTTCATTTATTAGACTACGGCCATGCTGGGGTACCGTCTTGAAAAACTTTTAGTCGAACAAATACAACCCGCTGTACTTATTTTGCTTTTGAAACCTGATACTAAGTATATCATTCCGTCTTGCCGGACCGCTAAGTTACGGGGCCGTAATCAAACCAACACTGGAAAAAGGATACCGATAGATCAAGTCGCAGGCCTAAGAGAAAGTTAAGAAACGGATTCGATTTGTTCGACTGAATTTCTTGAAGTCGATGCACCAGCATAATAAATGATAAAAGAGTCATGCAAACATGCATGCATGCATACATACACACATACATACATACATACATACATACATACATACATACACACATACATACATACATACATACATACATACATGCATACATACATACATACATGCATACATATATATACATACATACAAACAAGCAAAAATACCTTGTTGTTGATATGTTGAAATTCCAATGAAGGAGGCTTGGATCTAGGTTACAAACCGGTTCTTTCCCTATTGGCAAGAAATCTTGAAATAAACTGAACAATAACATACACACATAAAGAATACATACATACATACATACATACATGCACATAACCATCATTAGTTGCTAATCCCTGAGCTGTAGGTTACGGTAACCGTCAGTCTATCGAAATTCCTTTTAATTTCAATATGGAGCAAAATGTGTAACTTAGAACATTAAGAAACTTGTTCTATTGTAAATCATCCATCTTGTGTCATCACTACTAGCCGAATCTTGAATCTTACAGACTTCCTGCACTTAGATCCTCGATCGTACTTACCCATGACTATACATACATAAATATATGCACACGCCCCCACACATATGTGTGTTTGTGTGTGTGCTTATATATATATATATATATATATATAATACAATTATTTGTGATAGAAAATTCAAAGATAAATATTACACACACATACACACACACCCACCCACACACTCACACTCACACACACGTGCGTACGTACCTAAATATCAATGGAATGTTTCTTAACTCCTCTACACCTTCACTGGCTTCGGCCAGCAGACTGCTGCCTTGTGTTGAGTAAAAGATTGTTAGTAAATATGAAAGACTGAATCGATTCATGAGCAAATGCAAAGAAATATTCAGCAGCGAATAAATATGGCACTGTGTAAGGGAAAAATTTATAATTGCGTGCAATGTGTTGGCTTTTCATATTTCTCTGTTCTGGTTTCTCTCATTTCACACTTTAATACATTTGATAATGTTTCCTGTTTTTCCCCTCAAGCTTCGATTGTCCGGTCCACTATTTGACTGCCGAGCCGTCGTCATTCTCCTCCCGTAATACTCCTCCTCCTCTTCTCCCTCCTCAATTCCTCTCCCTCCATCTCCCTCTTCTCTTCCGCTTCACCATTATCATCATCGTCGTTGTCGTCGTTATTCGTCTTCATCGTCATTGTTATCCTCCTTTTCCTCCTCCTCATGCTCCTCTTCCTCAAGCTCCTCCTCCTCATGATCATCATCGTCATCAACATCATCATCATAACCACTATCATCATCATCGGCAAGTTCTCAGACTCGTTACAGCATCGGAATAAATTCCTAGCGGCACTGGTTCCGACTCTTTGTGCACCCGCAATATCGGCGACAGATGCTGCATCTTTTGTCTCTGAATTTCCGGATCGTTATATCTATTAAGCTTGTCAAATACCTTGTCGAATATGTTTTTATCAGTGGGGAAAGCTTTATCGATAAATTTAGAACTATGTTCTTCCCCGTCTGTTATGACTATGTCTGTTCGATTAGCCGTGATTGTTCTGTCAGCGTTAACAGGACAATTCCAGTGGCTGAGATTAAGTTGCTACTCCATACCCTACCTTTTGGACTCTATCTCAAAGTAAAGGACCCAGATCTCATCTCCTGTGATTTTTCATTCCAAAAAAGCTTTGCCTGCATCGTTTTAGCAGTCGAGTAAGCGTTGACAAATGACCGCACGATTACGTTTATGGGTTTCGATAAGCTCTCTTGGCACCCATCTTGTCTAAACTTAACAGAATCGAAGCTTATCGTGGATGATTTTGTAAGCAAAACCATTTGGTAGTGGTGTGATTTGGTAGTGCTTACATATTTTCGTCTGCAAGTAACACCTTATGTTGTATTGGCGATTTTTATCTTCGTTTGGTGTTAGCACAGGACGGCCGGGAACAAGATAATCTACTGCTTTATCAACTATGTCGCAGAATCTGTATTTTGGGGTCTCCACCATTTTAAAGAATATTTACCTGCTAATTTCTGGTAAACAGTCTTTGGTTTTGAGCCAGCAGTGTGAAGGCTTCAGTGTCTGCTTTCAGTCCTGGAATCTTCTGGTACGAATGGGTTATTTCTTTGTCAAAATCAAAATATTGGTCTCGAAGTGTATTTCTGTGACTTCTGGGTCCATTATTCCGCATGTTGTTTCTGTCCGTTCTTTTTAGCAGTTTCTTTCATTTTTAATGCTTGCTTGGTCGCGTTGGTTTCAGTTTCTTCATACGATTTAAGAATAACATCAATTCCTCTTGCGTATTTTCAACTTTCCTTGACAGCAGAGGGCGACTGTTTTTGCTGCTTTCATGTTCACACCCAACCCGCAGCATCCATCCCTTGATTATGTCTATTGTGGAGAAGTTTTGCCCGACACCACAACGTCCTTCTTCTTCTTCTTCTTCTTCTTCTTCTTCTTCTTCTTCTTCTTCTTCTTCTTCTTCTTCTTCTTCTTCTTCTTCTTCTTCTTCTTCTTCTTCTTCTTCTTCTTCTTCTTCTTCTTCTTCTTCTTCTTCTTCTTCTTCTTCCTCCTCCTCCTCCACATCCTCCTGTCTTCCTTCTTCTTTTAGGCGCATTGAGTGCCTATGTAGTAGAGTTAACTCACCTTCAACTATACTTAGTAGGACCCGTGTTCCAGTGTGAAGATAACGTCTCTGTACCAGTTTCGAAAGTTCCTACATCATGCCTCTGGGACTGGCTTCACCATCTCACTATGCTACAAAAAAAAAAAAGAGAAGAAAATATAAATAAAATCGCTATATTCTACTTGACTAACTTTAATAAAAACAAAATAATGTACATGGTCCATGAATCATTAAATCAAATCTGCACAGAACATTAGACTCGAATGGCTCAATTCACTCAGACGAGATGAAGAAATGTTATATTAATTTAAGAATATAACGATTCGTAGGCAAACACATTTTGCATCAGGCTGCGGCCTTGTTCAATCTCAGATATCATAACACTTACAATAAACATTTAATACACCATTTAACACATGTTTTCATGGGTATTGGCTATAATTTAATCTCCGGATTTTATTCTAAATCGTTAAAAGTTAAGCAATTCTAACGATAGCTTAGAAAAAGATTTAAACGCCATTCCTGACAGTTCTTTCCAAAATTAATGGATTCTTATATTAAACTGTTTTCTTGCTGTTGCGGTCGTTATTTTTGTTGTTGAAGTTGTTGGCTGTTAACACTGTTGTTGTTCATGTTATTTAACCGCTTAGTGAACAATTTCATGCTTAAAACTAATTATATTAACATTCATTAAGATTTTCTGACCTATGGTTTCGCTCAATATCTCAACAGTTACTTCTTAATCTCCTGCTTCTGTCACATACAGAGAAAAAATTCGTGTATAACTAGATGTATGTGTGACAATCCACATACATAAACACGTATACACACCACATACACACAACGTAAAGAGACAGAGATTTGGAATCTGGCCAGGTACCTTCTTAGCAGTCTGATATAATCCAGATCTGGCCAACAACATCGAATAATAGGGAACACATAATTAAGATTAACAATTAAACGGAACTTAACTCGATAGGTGAATCGAAAGTTCGTTTCAATGGATTTCATCGGATGTCTTTCTTTTATAGTGGCTGTGTCGTAAGTAGCTTGCTTACCAACCATATGGTTTCTAGTTCAGTTCCACTGCGTGGCACCTTCGACCAAAGCCTTGTGAGTGTATTTGGTAGAAGGTAAAGAAAAGACAAACCATCGTAATATATATATGTATTTATATATATATATATATATATATATATATATATATATATGTATATGTGTGTATATGTTTGTGTGTCTGTGTTTACACCCCCCCATCGCTTGACAACCGATATAGGTGTGTTTATACCCCCGTAATTGAGCGGTTTTGGTAAAAGAGACCGAAAGGCTAAGTATAAGCTTACAAAGAATAAGTCCTGGTGTTGATTTGTTCGAGTAAAGGCGGTGTTCCAGCATGGCCGCAGTCAAGTGGCTGAAACAAATAAAAGAATAAAAGAAAGAATATATATATATACATGTATATATATATATATATATATATATATATATAATATATATATAATATATATATTGTATATATATATATAGTTAATCGAACAAGAAAGTACAAAAAAACACAACAACGCGAGGACGTGGAACAAATATAGTATTATTGGAGCTCAGGAAAGAAGGAAAGAAGGAGGGTTTAACGTTTCGAGCGGAGCTCTTCGTCGGAAACATAGGAGAAGGAAAGATCCAGAGAAGGGAAGACAGAGGAAAAAATCGCCAACGGTACACACGAGGTCACATTTTGAGTGTGTGCGTGTGCGTCCGTGTGCGTGCGTGCGTGTGTACATGTATATTCGAGTCAAATACATGAAAATACTCAAAATATTTGTTCAAGTGTTTTCGTAAATCAAGTTAGACCTGGGAGACAGAAGGTAAGATATAGAAGTCGAGAATAGTGAAAAAACTAATTTGGCTAACGAACATCTAATTCATTGTTTAAGCGGCACATTAAACAAAAGACCGAGCAATCAGTTGGTTGAATATTTAAGCAATTGATTCACAATAAATAATTGAAATTGGATCAGTGTGTG
>NW_021836053.1:15000-25321 GCF_006345805.1 Octopus sinensis
CCCTTAAACAGAACTCAACATGCATTGCACCCAATAATAAAAAAAAAATAATATTAAAATATGCTACAAAAACGCGATTACTAAAAGTCTCTTCATCAGAAACAATCCAATAGCTGAGTTCGTCTATATATATATATATATATATATGTGTGTGTGTGTGTGTGTGTGTGTGTGGTGTGTGTGTGTGTGTGTGTGTGTGTGTGTACACAAACATATTACTTTTATTTTGATTCAGTCTCTTGTCATTCTGAGTTTCGCCTGTGGGAACGCAAGTTTCCTGTGCATCCACCGGCAAAAGCTAGACTAACAAGAGGTGGACTTCACCACAATATACAAAACAAAAAGCATTATGAACCTCTAATCTAATATCGAGAACTCTTCCTTCTAACAGTCAACACTAAACAGATATATATATATATATATATTTAAACACACACACACACATATATATATATATTATTTACGTGTGTGTATATACATATATATTCATAAATGCATATACGAATATATATATGTAATCTACGAATATAAATATACATATATAAAGAAATGAATACAATACACACACACACACACACATATATATATGTATAATCTATGTACATATAACATTATGTATATATATATATATATATGTCTATGTACACACATATACACATATATACACACATATACATAGTGCAAAGATATTAACACGAAACATACTTTAGATGTGTACCTATGTATATGTATATGTGCGTGTGTATATATATATATATATATATATAAAGTGGTGAGCTGGTAAAATCGTTTGTGTGTCGGACAAAATGCTTAGCGGTAGTTCGTCGTCTTTACGTTCTGGGTTCAAATTCCGCCGTGGTCAACTTTGCTTCGCATCCTTTCGGGATCGATAAAATAAGCACCAGAGTTGAGCATTGAGGTAGGGGGTACTGATGTAATTGATTTACCCTCTTCCCCAAAATTGCTGGCCTTGTCTCAAAATTTCAGAACGATATATATTATATATTTACATAGGTATATATACACACTTTCAGACAATAGATTTCTACCAAGTGTCCCTATGTCGAAAAATTCCTTTTAAGTCATTAGAAAGTACAAGTTACCGTCACCAGACTAGCCCTGTCCGCCTACTTTTACACACCTGAGCGCCCTCTTAACTTTTTACCTTCTTCATTCACATTTTCTCTATTTTTATACTTCGCACATATAAGGATGGAAACGCAGAATTATGTATTCCGATGTGAGCACTAAGATCCTGTTAATAGATTGTATAAAGTTCATTCATATCTTATACACACACTCACCCATACCCACTCCTCGCACACACACACACGCACGGCGACCGGTTGAATAGTGCAACCGGTCATTGAACGATGACAGAAATGTAAGATGGATCCGTCGCTCGTGTCAGTTCGTGACGTCTGTCTTTCTGGTGTCTGTGGCTGAAGAAAAGATAACCACTCCGGAATGCATGTGTCCAACAGTCTGGTTAGGGAACACTGTGAGCTGACTCGGTGTGTTTTGCATCTGTGTGTCTACAGCGGGAAAATTTTCCATGATATAATACACTGAAAAGATTTCTTATGGGTTCGAACATGCCTCAAGCATATGGGAACTGGTAACAAGTTTCTATACACACACACACACACACACACACACACACACACACGTGCGGCATGTTGTGTGTCTTGGCTGGTTAATGCCTCGTGAGTGAATTTGATAGATGGAAACTGCATAGAATCCCGTTGTATATGTATATGCGTGGACGTTCAGGTCTTTTGCGTTTGTATATGTCTTCCATCGCTTGTGCCAGGCTCTCTTACATACCCGCAACTTAGTGATTCCGCAAAAGTGTCCGATACAATGAGGAGCAAATTTAGAATGAGTACGGGGATCGGCTTCTTTTTTCGACTAACCCAGCTTGGCAGTGCTCCAGTATGGCCGCAGTTTAATAACTGAAACAGATAAAATAATAATAAAGACATAAAACAATGGAGCGAGCGAGATTGGCACTAAAATAAACTTCACAGCACAGCCTTGAAAATTGGAAAAAATAAATGGATTCTTGTCTTCAAAAAATGTAAAACAAATGTTCCTGAGTTACAAAGGGGTTGTAATTACACAGAAATGTTACCACCACAATCCAGAAGCTTATACATAAATATTTGACTAAAAGAGGTGCAACCAGCCAAAACGCTTGATTAAACATTTAAAACTTACGGAGCTCCAACTTTGTACGTCCTTCCAGTATGGCAGCAATAATAATAATAATAATAAAGATATGAAACAATGGAGTGAATGAAAGTGGGACTAAAATCAGTGTACACGAGGGTAGGCGTGGAGTCTCAGAGCCTTGGCTAGCAACCCACCTTGTGATGCTGTCACGATGAAAATACTGGTGACTGCACAACCTTATAAATGCTACCTCTCAATGAGTGATATCAAAATTAAATAATGACTACAATTGCGCTAACGGGACTGGATCTGTTTACAGTGAAGGTGCCACGCACGGCAGGCAGGGACTATCTGATCAAGTTCTGGCAGGTCGTCATCAAGCTATCGATCAGGACAAAAATCACTGTCAAAAGTGCAAAATAAAAAGAATGAAATGGGAAAAAGATGCAAACAAAATAGTAAAGAGATTGGAATAGAATGGTCAGTAGAGCTCCTACAGAAAGTTTGTCTCTTAGGGACAGCAAGGATTATCAGGAGGGTTTTAGGCACTTGAAAGACAGCTAAAGCCTTGTGGATACCTAGGTTTTACAGGTAGTGACCCGCTACCCCCATAAGTCCTACAAGGAATAAGACCGAACCTGAGCTAAATCAAAATAATAATAATAATAATAATAATAATAATAATAATAATAATAATAATAATAATAATAATAATAATAATAATAATAATATAATAATAATAAAGGAGATGGTATACATCATGCTACTATGAAGGAAAAAATAAGAAAGGAATACTATAGGAGAATAAGGCTTGTACTGAAGACTGAACTCAACTCCAAAAATTGCATTGAGGTCATTAACACCCTGGCACTTCCAGTAGTCCAGTACAGTTTTAACATCATTAACTGGAACCTTACGGAACTCCAACACTTGGACAGGAAGACAAGAAAGTTACTGACATCCAAGAGCATGCACCACCCTAAGGCAGATGTAGACCGCTTGTACCTACCTAGAAGCAGCGGGGGGAGAGGAATGATGCAATTAGAGCTGTGCTATAAGACCTCTACTGTAGGAATGAACAGGTACCTATCTAGTACAAAGGACTGGATGCTGCGACTTGTGTGCGAACACGAAAGCAGCAAAAAGCTACATTCTATTGTCAAGGAAGCTTATAAGTTCGAAAGGGAACTAGACATTAACCTTGAATCAGATGAAGAGCCGGAAACCACTGCTACCGAGCAAGCAAAGCGAATCAAGCAGACTGCAAAAAAGAACGGGCAAAATCAAATTGAGAGGCGGTGGAGCCAGAAGCCCCTGCATGGACAATATATTCTCCGAAGCCAAAATGCTGATGTAGACCAAGCAACAACCCATCAGTGGCTGAAGAGCTCTGGATTGAAAGCAGAGACTGAAGGCTTCATAATGGCAGCACAAGATCAAAGCTTGTTTACCAGAAATTACCAGGCTAACGTTCTCCGAAACGGTACTGACCCTAAATGCAGATTCTGCGACACATTTGACGAAACGATAGACCATCTCGTTTCGGGATGTCCTGTGCTGACACCAAACGAATACAAAAATCGCCACTATAGGGTAGGACAGTATATACATTGGAAGATATGTAAACACTACAAATCCGACACTCCTGCTAACTGGTATGAACACCATCCTCAGCCAGTTGTTGAAGGTAAAGATGTCACCATCCTCTGGGATTTTCAAGTCAACACTGACAGAACGATCAAGGCTAATCGACCAGACATAATTGTTAAAGACAGGGAAGAAAATACCTGCAGACTATTAGAAGTAAGCGTCCCCACTGATAAAAATGTATCTGTCAAGGAATTTGACAAACTTAGTAAATATAAGGACCTGGAAATCGAAATACAGAGGATGTGGAATCTTAAAACAAAAACTGTTCCTGTTATTGTAGGTGCCCTAGGTATGATAAAAAAGGGATGTCAGAAACACCTAGACAATATCCCTGGAAAACCATGTCTCAAGGAAATCCAAAAGATAGTGCTAACAAGTACTGCCCACATCCTTAGAAAAACCCTATCAATGTAAATGTTTGTGTTTGTATTACATGGAGATATATCTCTACTTCCCCTCCCCAAGCTTTCAGCTATATTTCAACAACTCTTAACCTTCACTTGCCCTAGGGCGCTGGGTGTGCCCCGGCAGGTGATTGCATCAAACATGCAGATTAAAAGTAAATGACAATGATAATAATAATAATAATCCCAGCAATGTTTGAGAAGCTCAGGACTCAAAGCAGAGACTGAAGGATTTTTAATTGCAGCACAAGATCAAAGCACCCCCACCAGAAATTACCAAAAACATATAATGAAAAGAAACATAACAAGTAACTGCAGAATATGTGGAGATGGACAAGAAACAATAAATCATATTATCTTTGGCTGCCCAGTCCTGGCTAAGAAGGAATATATTCACAGACACGACAGAGTTGGGACCTACATAGTTTGGAAGCTATGCCAACAATATGGAATAACAACAGAAAAAAGATGGTATAAGCGCACACCAGAAAAGGTAACAGAAAACGAGAAAGCAACCGTACTGTAGGATATTCCAATACACACAGATAAAGAAATTAAGGCCAATAGGCCAATATAGTTGTCAGAGATCATGAAGAAAAAAATGCTTTCTAATTGATGTATCAATACCAGCAGATGACAACGTTTCTCTAAAAGAAATGGAGAACATTTCAAAATACAGAAACCTGGAAACAGGGGTAACTCGGTGGAATCTAAAAACAGAAACAATTCTTGTCATAGTAGGCGCATTAGGTATGATAAAAAAATATTCAGACAAATACATAACAAAACACCAGGACTTACAAATATATATAACTCAGAAAATTGCACTACTGGGCACTGCACACATCCTACGCAAAACACTTTCAATACAGTAACCATGAGAGCATCACAGCAAACCACAGCACATACCCAAGGCACACACAGCTGCGCTCGGTAGTGAAGTGAAAGCACGCTATAAAAATAAAACTACTGAATAATAATAATGATGATAATAATAATAATAATAATAATAATAATAATAATAATAATAATAATAATAATAATAATAATAATAATAATTAATAATAATAATAATAATAATAATAATAATATAATAATAATAATAATAATAATAATAATAATAATAATAATAATATAATGATAATAATAATAATAATAATAATAATAATAATAATAATAATAATAATAATAATAATAATAATAACTGAAAGTCAGCCAAACAGTTTAAAACATTTAAAAAAATAAAAGTTGTTTCTTGTCAGATTCTTAAATTGAAACAATATTAAAAAAATTTCAGAGCGTGATAAAGACTTTTTAAACTACTTCAAAACATTTTCCATGTAATATTTCATAGAACATAAATCGAGTAGATTTAGATCGTTAATATCGAGTTATATGTTCTAAAGGCGATCATTCGCTTTAGAACCGACAATAAAATAGAACTAAAGAAGTATGGGTTTTCGCCACAAAAATAATTTTAGATGATGGTAAAGCAATGATTTATTTTTTTGCTTTAGATATCTGATTTTTCACCAAAAGTCTTAATCATTTTGTAGCAGAGTCCAGAAACTGAAATATAATAGATTTTTCACCAATAAAATCATTTATCAGACGAATACTTCGGATAAAGTAATTCTTCTGAGCCAGTTATTCATTATTAATTATCTTCTCCACAATGTAATATGAGCTCTCGGTCTTTTTTCTTCTTCCATCTTTCTTTTCTTTTTTTTTTTAAATTTATCTTCTACCTATTTCTTTACTACCCACAAGGGGCTAAACACAGAGAGGACAAACAAGGACAGACAAACGATTAAGTCGATTACATCGATCCCAGTGCGTAACTGGTACTTAATTTATCGACCCCGAAAGGATGAAAGGCAAAGTCGACCTCGGCGGAATTTGAACTCAGAACGTAACGGCAGACAAAATACGGCCACGCATTTCGCCCGGGTTGCTAACGTTTCTGCCAGCTCTTCTACCTGTTTCAGTCATTAGACTGTAACCATGCTAGGGAGCCACTTTTCAGGGTTTTATCCAAACAAATCGACCCCAGTACTTATTTTTAAATTTTGTAATTGTCATATCGACCGCTAAGTTAAGGGGACATAAACAAACTAATACCAATTGTTAAACACTGGGGCAAACAAACATAGGCACAAAGAAGCATCGATGTATATAAAGTAGTATTAGAAAGTTCCCAGCCTAGTTATGTTTAATAAAAAATAACTTATTTACCTAAGTTTTAACATCATCTCCTTCGGAATAGTTACCTTGCGCAGCAATAAACAGGTCCCAGCGTTCCTGTTACATTTGGAATCCAGCCTGAAAGTCTGTACGTCTTTCCAGTATGGCAGCAATAATAATAGTTAAGTTAAGTTAAGTTAAGTTAAGTTTTTGGCTCAAAAAGGAAAAAGCAAGGCCATGTAGGGGGACATGGAGTTATGTACAGGGAGGGTGTTCATGCAAAGAGTTCAGGCCATTTCTGGTCAAGAGAGACTTTGAACCGAGCGGTCGTCGGCATCTTCACTATCTCGTTCGGCAGCTTATTCCACAGATCCGCAACCCGGACAGAGAAAGTCCCTCTCCTTCGATTGAGATGAAATCGTTGCAGATAGAGCTTTTCGGAGTGACCCCGCAGCCGACGCTCTGGAGGAGGAGTGAAGAACAGCTCTTTCGAGAGGTTACACTTTCCGCTTATGATGTTGTGAGCAAGAATAATAAAGATATGAAACAATGGAGTGAGTGAAAGTGGGACTAAAATTAGTGTACACGAGGGTAGGCGTGGAGTCTCAGAGCCTTGGCTAGCAACCCACCTTGTGATACTGTCACGATGAAAATACTGGTGACTGCACAACTTTATAAATGTTACCTCTCAATGAGTGATATCAAAATTAAATAATGACTATAATTGCGCTAACGGGACTGGATCTGTTTACAGTGAAGGTGCCACGCACGGCAGGCAGGGACTATCTGATCAAGTTCTGGCAGGTCGTCATCAAGCTATCGATCAGGACAAAAATCGCCTGTTCAGAAGTTTACTAAAAATATAAACAGTTAAGAAACTATAATTCTTTGGTTTCATTTTATTGACCAGTCTCATAGTCATTCAAATACGTTTTAATGGCGAATTCCCTCTCATTTTATCGTCGTTAAATTTTCATTGTCGGGGGCGATTTCAGTTTCATTTTTGTCAGCCATATGTCAAAACAATTTTCACAATCTTCTTTTTAAATGTATTTTTTTCACGCTAAATTTTATTCATTCTCTCTCTTTCTCTTTCTCTCATTCCCCTTCTTTTTCTCTCACTCCTTCTCTCTTTCCCTAACTTCGATATTATCTAAATGAAAAACATTAAAAAAAAAATAACAAGGGGGTGTTTATTAAGAAATTCACTCAACTTTTATTTTATTTTAATTTAGTTATTAAAAATCAGAACCTTCAGCTAAAAGTGCTTTCAAAATTTTCAGAGTGTGAAAAATAATTCTAAACAAGTTTATGCACTGCTTCATGTGTAATCTCGTTGCGCATAAACTGAATAAATTTAGGCCTTTAATTTTTTTAAAAAAATGGACAGCAATTTCTTTTTGTATATTATTCTCTCTCTCTCTCTCTCTCTCTTTCTCTCTTTCTCTCTTTCCCACGCACATACTCAAACGCACACACACATACAAAAAATAAAATGTAAAAATCAGAAAATATAACTTGAAGGACTAATACATTTACACACAATTTTACAAATCCTGAACTATATATATATATATATATATATATATATATATATATATATATATCGTTCAAAATTGTACAAAAACAAAAAGCAAAAGCAAGGACATGCGTAGGAACAACAAACAAAGTGTATTAATTGGACTTTTAGGAAAAACGAAAGAGTCTTCGACGTTTCGAACCTGCGCTCTTCTACAGAAAGAAATGAGGAGAGAAAACAGGATGGAGGGACGGAAAAAACAGAGAGAGAAAAAATATGTTAAATCTCAAGATGCAACGATGAAGGAAATGTAGTCGTGTACAGTCATAGTTAACACGTTCGAGTACACTGAGACGTGAGAAGACCTTCCGCTGCAGAAATAGTCCAGGGAGAAAATTCTACTCCTTGAAGACATGTGTGGAAACACATATTGGAATGTGAGTGACGTCGTTGGATCGTAGGGCGCACGCGCTTTGGCGTTCTCTCATGTCGACTATAAACATTAAACCCGTTATTCACAGCCCGATAAGAAAGAATGCATTCCTATTCGAACAGCATACGGTAGGTGCATGTATGTATGCATATATATGTATATACATACATATATATTGCATGCATATATATAATATATATATATATATATATAATATTATATATATATATATTTCTATATATTATTATATATATAATATATATATTCATACATATATACAGTATATATATATATAATACTAGCAGTATCGCCCGGCGTTGCTCAGGTTTGTAAGGAAATAACTATAAAGCATTTTTAGAGAGTTATAGCCAAAAAATAGAAAAAAAATGATGGTAAATTTTTTCCAGAGTTAAAAAAGGTGGAGTTGCCCCCCTAGACGGTCTGTGGTTTGGGTTTCTGATTCTCGACCCCATGTCGAATTTATCGATTTTTTCAGAACTGGGGGAACTTTTCAAAATTTTCGCTGCGTTAGTTTTGAATTATGACATTGGGCTTGTGTGTGTCAAGTTTCATCAGAATCGGTTGAAAGCCGTGGTCAGAGTGAGGGTACGAGAAACAGACACACAGAAACACGCACGACAAACTGCCGTTTATATAGAGAGAGATATATATTCTCAGAACCCACGTCTTATACTACTTATCTATCTAAATCTCTCTCTCTCTCTATATATATAATATATATTTATATATGTATATTATATATATATGTATATTATATATATATTACTATATATATATATATAATATATATATATATATATATATATGACCGAAAATGAACCGAAACCGGTACTGAAATGTTCACTTAAAATTATTTTAGCATTTTCTATTTTTGACTTGTTTTTTCATATATAATATCTATATTATATATATCTATATATAACATATATATATATATATATATATATATATATATATATATATATATATTATATATATATATATAGTTGGGTAATATTTTTGTTTTATTAGTTTAGACTTCGGACCTACAAGTTTCACCATTAACGACTTATTCAACCAAAATTTAAAATACGTGTAGATCCGTGTGTCATGTATGTACTGTACACAAATACACAGACATGTACACGTACACACAAACACACAGACACACTCACATGCGTATATATGTACTGTACGTATGTTGTTTAACATACCTGGTAAAGCACACCAAAATAAGAGTATATTTCATTTGTAAGATACGTGGTTATTCACTCTATCACTAGGGCAGCGGACTCGCGGTCATAGGATCGTGGTTTCGATTCCGAGACCGGGCGTTGTGAGTGTTTATTGAGCGAAAACACCTATAAGCTCCACGAGGCTCCGGCAGGGGATGGTGGTGATCCCTGCTGTACTCTTTCACCATAACTTTCTCTCACTCTTACTTCTTGTTTCTGTTGTACCTGTATTTCAAGGGGCCGGCCTTGTCACTCTCTGTGTCACGCTGAATATCCCCGAGACTACGTTAAGTACACTGTCTGTGGAGTGCTCAGCCACTTACACGTTAATTTCACGAGCAGGCTGTTCTGTTGATTCGGATCAACCGCAACCCTCGTCGTCGTAACCGACGGAGTGCTTCACAAAAAGAAAAATCCCGTTCAATATGATCCTTCACATAACAATGGAGGCCAATTGATTTCTAATATATTTTGGAAGGATCGTATCGAGCTGGAAACTCTGAATAACGATGGAATGAACAAACTTTGTCTCTGTCTGTCTGTCTCTCTCTCACTCTGTCTCTTTCTCTCACTCTGTTTCTCTCTCCCTCTCTCACTGTTTCTCTCTCACTCTGTCTCTCTCTCACACACAGACAAAAAGCACACACACACTCTCAAAGGTACATACACATGTGTATATGTATGTGCATTTGTGTGTATGTATATAACATATTATGTATCA